>NC_082709.1:100828735-101128735 GCF_030144855.1 Hypanus sabinus
TGGACATGTGGGTCAGTACGGGACGGATATGTGGGTCAGTACGGGATGGACACGTGGGTCAGTACGGGATGGATATGTGGGTCAGTACGGGACTGATATGTGGGTCAGTACGGGACGGACATGTGGGTCAGTACGGGATGGATATGTGGGTCGGTACGGGATGTATATGTGGGTCGGTACGGGACGGATATGTGGGTCGGTACGGGACGGATATGTGGGTCGGTACGGGACGGATATGTGGGTCGGTACGGGATGTATATGTGGGTCGGTACGGGACGGATATGTGGGTCGGTGCGGGATGGATATGTGGGTCAGTACGGGACGGATATGTGGGTCAGTACGGGATGGATATGTGGGTCAGTACGGGACGGACACGTGGGTCAGTACGGGATGTATATGTGTGTCGGTACGGGACGGATATGTGGGTCAGTACGGGATGGATATGTGGGTCAGTACGGGACGGATATGTGGGTCAGTACGGGATGGATATGTGGGTCAGTACGGGACGGACACGTGGGTCAGTAGAGAATGTATATGTGGGTCAGTACGGGATGGATATGTGTGTCAGTACGGGACGGACACGTGGGTCAGTAGAGAATGTATATGTGGGTCAGTACGGGACGGACACGCGGGTCAGTAGAGAATGTATATGTGGGTCAGTACGGGACGGACACGTGGGTCAGTAGAGAATGTATATGTGGGTCAGTACGGGATGGATATGTGTGTCAGTACGGGACGGACACGTGGGTCAGTACAGAATGTATATGTGGGTCAGTACGGGACGGACACGTGGGTCAGTAGAGAATGTATATGTGGGTCAGTACGGGACGGATACGTGGGTCAGTACGGGACGGACACGTGGGTCAGTACAGAATGTATATGTGGGTCAGTACGGGACGGACACGTGGGTCAGTAGAGAATGTATATGTGGGTCAGTATGGGACGGACACGTGGGTCAGTAGAGAATGTATATGTGGGTCAGTACGGGACGGACACGTGGGTCAGTAGAGAATGTATATGTGGGTCAGTACGGGACGGATACGTGGGTCAGTACGGGACGGACACGTGGGTCATTACAGAATGTATATGTGAGTCAGTACGGGACGGACACGTGGGTCAGTAGAGAATGTATATGTGAGTCAGTACGGGACGGACACGTGGGTCAGTAGAGAATGTATATGTGGGTCAGTACGGGACGGATACGTGGGTCAGTACGGGACGGACACGTGGGTCATTACAGAATGTATATGTGAGTCAGTACGGGACGGACACGTGGGTCAGTAGAGAATGTATATGTGGGTCAGTACGGGACGGACACGTGGGTCAGTACGGGACGGACATGTGGGTCAGTACGGGACGGACACGTGGGTCAGTACAGGATGGACACGTGGGTCATTACAGAATGTATATGTGAGTCAGTACGGGACGGACACGTGGGTCAGTAGAGAATGTATATGTGGGTCAGTACGGGACGGACACGTGGGTCAGTACAGAATGTATATGTGGGTCAGTACGGGACGGACACGTGGGTCAGTAGAGAATGTATATGTGGGTCAGTACGGGACGGACACGTGGGTCAGTACGGGATGGATATGTGTGTCAGTACGGGACGGACACGTGGGTCAGTACAGAATGTATATGTGGGTCGGTACGGGACGGACACGTGGGTCAGTAGAGAATGTATATGTGGGTCAGTACGGGACGGACACGTGGGTCAGGACAGAATGGACACGTGGGTCAGTAGAGAATGTATATGTGGGTCAGTTCGGGACGGACACGTGGGTCAGTACAGAATGTATATGTGGGTCGGTACGGGACGGACACGTGGGTCAGTAGAGAATGTATATGTGGGTCGGTACGGGACGGACACGTGGGTTAGTAGAGAATGTATATGTGGGTCAGTACGGGACGGACACGTGGGTCAGTAGAGAATGTATATGTGGGTCAGTACGGGACGGACACGTGGGTCAGTTTGGGAAGGACACGTGGGTCAGTACAGAATGTATATGTGGGTCGGTACGGTACGGACACGCGGGTCGGTACAGAATGTATATGTGGGTCAGTATGGGACGGACACGTGGGTCAGTACAGAATGCATGTGTGGGTCGGTACGGGATGGACACGTGGGTCAGTACAGAATGAATATGTGGGTCGGTACGGGATGGACAAGTGGGTCAGTACAGAATGTATATGCGGGACGGTATGGGACGGACGCGTGGGTCAGTAGAGAATGTATATGTGGGTCGGTACGCGACGGACACATGGGTCATTACAGAATGTATATGTGGGTCGGTACGGGACGGACACGTGGGTCAGTAGAGAATGTATATGTGGGTCGGTATGGGACGGATCGTGGGTCAGAAGAGAATGTATAAGTGGGTCAGTACGGGACGGACACGTGGGTCAGTTTGGGACCGACTGTGGGTCATTAGAGAATATATATGTGGGTCGGTACGGGACGGACACGTGGGTCAGTACGGGACAGACACGTGGGTCAGTAGAGAATGTATATGTGGGTTGGTACAGGATGGACACGTGGGTCAGTAGAGAATGTATATGTGGGTCAGTACGGGATGGACACGTGGGTCATTAGAGTATGTATATGTGGGTCAGTACGGGACGGACATGTGGGTCATTAGAGTATGTATATGTGGGTCGGTACGGGACGGACATGTGGGTCAGTACAGAATATATATGTGGGTCAGTACGGGACGGACACGCGGGTCAGTAGAGAATGTATATGTGGGTCAGTACGGGACGGACACGTGGGTCAGTTTGGGACCGACATGTGGGTCAGTAGAGAATGCATATGTGGGTCGGTATGGGACGGATACGTGGGTCAGTTTGGGAAGGACACGTGGGTCAGTACAGAATGTATATGTGGGTCGGTACAGGATGGACACGTGGGTCAGTAGAGAATGTATATGTGGGTCGGTACGGGACGGACACGTGGGTCAGTAGAGAATGTATATGTGGGTCAGTATGGGACGGACACGTGGGTCATTAGAGAATGTATATGTGGGTCGGTACGGGACGGACACGTGGGTCAGTACAGAATATATATGTGGGTCAGTACGGGACGGACACGTGGGTCAGTACAGAATATATATGTGGGTCAGTACGGGACGGACACGCGGGTCAGTAGAGAATGTATATGTGGGTCAGTACGGGACGGACACGTGGGTCAGTTTGGTACCGACATGTGGGTCAGTAGAGAATGTATATGTGGGTTGGTACGGGACGGACACGTGGGTCAGTACGGGATGGACACGTGGGTCAGTACAGAATGTATATGTGGGTCGGTACGGGATGGACACGTGGGTCAGTACAGAATGTATATGTGGGTCAGTACGGGACGGACACGTGGGTCAGTTTGGTACCGACATGTGGGTCAGTAGAGAATGTATATGTGGGTCGGTATGGGACGGATACGTGGGTCAGTACGGGACGGACACGTGGGTCAGTAGAGAATGTATATGTGGGTCAGTACAGGATGGACACGTGGGTCATTACAGAATGTATATGTGTGTCAGTACGGGACGGACACGTGGGTCAGTACAGAATGCATGTGTGGGTCGGTACGGGATGGACAGTTGGGTCAGTACAGAATGTATATGTGGGTCAGTACGGGATGGACACGTGGGTCAGTAGAGAATGTATATGTGGGTCAGTACGGGACGGACACGTGGGTCAGTTTGGGACCGACACGTGGGTCAGTAGAGAATGTATATGTGTGTCAGTACGGGACGGACACGTGGGTCAGTTTGGGACCGACACGTGGGTCAGTACAGAATGTATATGTGGGTCGGTACGGGACGGACACGTGGGTCAATAGAGAATGTATATGTGGGTCAGTACGGGACGGACACGTGGGTCAGTACAGAATGTATATGTGGGTCTGTACGGGATGGACATGTGGGTCAGTAGAGAATGTATATGTGGGACGGTACGGGACGGATGCGTGGGTCAGTAGAGAATGTATATGTGGGTCGGTACGGGATGGACAGTTGGGTCAGTAGAGAATGTATATGTGGGTCAGTACGGGACGGACACGTGGGTCAGTACGGGATGGACACGTGGGTCAGTAGAGAATGTTTATGTGGGTCAGTACGGGACGGACACGTGGGTCAGTTTGGGAAGGACACGTGGGTCAGTACAGAATGCATGTGTGGGTCGGTACGGGATGGACAGTTGGGTCAGTACAGAATGTATATGTGGGTCAGTACGGGATGGACACGTGGGTCAGTAGAGAATGTATATGTGGGTCAGTACGGGACGGACACGTGGGTCAGTTTGGGACCGACACGTGGGTCAGTAGAGAATGTATATGTGGGACGGTACGGGACGGACGCGTGGGTCAGTAGAGAATGTATATGTGGGTCGGTACGGGACAGACACGTGGGTCATTAGAGAATGTATATGTGGGTCGGTACGGGACGGACACGTGGGTCAGTATAGAATATATATGTGGGTCAGTACGGGACGGACACGCGGGTCAATAGAGAATGTATATGTGGGTCGGTACAGGATGGACAGTTGGGTCAGTACAGAATGTATATGTGAGTCAGTACGGGATGGACACGTGGGTCAGTAGAGAATGTATATGTGGGTCAGTACGGGACGGACACGTGGGTCAGTTTGGGAAGGACACGTGGGTCAGTACAGAATGCATGTGTGGGTCGGTACGGGATGGACAGTTGGGTCAGTACAGAATGTATATGTGGGTCAGTACGGGACGGACACGCGGGTCGGTACAGAATGTATATGTGGGTCAGTACGGGATGGACACGTGGGTCAGTAGAGAATGTATATGTGGGTCAGTACGGGACGGACACGTGGGTCAGTTTGGGACCGACACGTGGGTCAGTAGAGAATGTATATGTAGGACGGTACGGGACGGACGCGTGGGTCAGTAGAGAATGTATATGTGGGTCGGTACGGGACAGACACGTGGGTCATTAGAGAATGTATATGTGGGTCGGTACGGGACGGACACGTGGGTCAGTATAGAATACATATGTGGGTCAGTACGGGACGGACACGCGGGTCAGTAGAGAATGTATATGTGGGTTGGTACGGGACGGACACGTGGGTCAGTTTGGGATGGACACTTGGGTCATTAGAGAATGTATATGTGGGTTGGTATGGGATGGACACGTGGGTCAGTTTGGGACGGACACTTGGGTCATTAGAGAATGTATATGTGGGTTGGTACGGGACGGACACGTGGGTCAGTTTGGGATGGACACTTGGGTCATTAGAGAATGTATATGTGGGTTGGTACGGGATGGACACGTGGGTCAGTTTGGGACGGACACTTGGGTCATTAGAGAATGTATATGTGGGTCGGTACGGGACGGACACGTGGGTCAGTACAGAATATATATGTGGGTCAGTACGGGACGGACACGTGGGTCAGTAGAGAATGTATATGTGGGTCAGTAGAGAATGTATATGTGGGTTGGTACGGGACGGACACGTGGGTCAGTTTGGGACGGACACTTGGGTCATTAGAGAATGTATATGTGGGTCGGTACGGGATGGATACATTGGTCAGTATGGGCTGGGTACCAGGGTTAGAATGGGATGGATAAGCGGGTCAAGGCGTGAAAGATTAGAGTGTTTGTGCAGGAGTGATATAGAGTGGGAGATAGAATATTTGGGACTAGTCTGAGCGTGAGTCAGTTACATTTCAACATCACTGGCACATTGCAGATTGTGTTCAGAGAGAAGATCAGGACGAGTGGAGACATTCAGACCAAGCTCAGCATACTGGATTTACAAAGCACCATTCCACAGGTGAGCAACAGGCCACCGAGTGCCCTGACTCCGTATCCTACAACAGACGTGTTGAATTGAGTTGTTACATCACAAGCTAAAGTACAGTTCATGTCAATAACTGACCTTTGGTTTAGTACGGTCACATCTGTTGAAAAGCTTTGGTTTGTGTCATTACACATCTCAGGACAGTGAGGCAGCAAAAGGGAAAGCAGAATGAAGTGTTACACCTACCAAGCAAACGTAGTGGAGGTAGACAAGGTACAGGATGACAATGAGGTAAATTGGGAGACCAGTGCGACTTGGATGTATGAAAGGCCCATTCCGCAGTGGGATAGAAGTTGATGTGGAATTTTGTACTTTTGTATCTTCTGTCTGATGGCGGGGGTAGGAGAGAGAATGACTGAGATGGGATGGGTGCTTCCCTGAAGCCACAGGAAGTGCAGACAGAGTCAGTGGAAGGGAGCTGGTGTCTTATTGCCTGGGCAACCGGGCTCCTGTTATTAAAGCAACACTTATTGCTTCAAGTGTACAAAGTACCTGAACTATCTGAGCAGCTGACAGGTAGCCCTTGCCATCAGGAGAGAGTTCTGTGGCTGGTCAGGACTGTGTTTCAACACGTGTGGCTCATGTGTCCACAGTTTGACTGGCTTCGCTACATCAGGACAGTGATTGACTTTGAAGAGCACCCTCACCTCATACACATGAATATGTCAGAAGAGGTCATTGTGGACTCCGTGCAGTATTTCAAGGACTTGTTCCGGTTGCTAGAAACTGTGGAAAACCGGTAAGATGAACATTCTGCTTACAGCACTTGGCATGTCAGCTCCAAGTCCTGCACCTACCCTTGCAATTTTCTTTCTGCATCTTCCACCATTGTGTGGGTGTGAGCCCTCTCAATATCAATAGGGCAATGTCTCCTTCAAGTTCTCCCAGCCAATCTTGTCAGGGGCCCAGCTGCTTGTTCAGGTCACACTGCCACCTGAACAATTCTCTACAATGTTGTAATATGAAGCAACTAATTCTATATCTCTTCACAGAACTGTGGCCAACTATATTGTATGGAGAGTCGTGTATAGTAGATTGGGGAACCTCAGCCATCGATTCTTCAACAGGTTCAGTGAATATATTAAGGTAAGTGATGAGCTGTCTAACAGGAAGACACATATAATGGAGAGTGTGGATTTCTGAAATACCTTTGCATGAAAGCAGAGCTGCTGTCAGCTATTGTGAGAGATACAAATAATGCATGAGTTTGTTAGGTGTTTTCAGGAAGATTTCTTGACACCAAGTCGACAAGAGGAGAGGCTGTACTTGATCTGGTATTGGGAAATGAACCTGGTCAGGTGTCAAGTCTCTCAGTGGGAGGGCATTTTGGAGACAGTGATCACAATAGAACCTCTCCTTTACATAGCGTTGGAGAGGATAGGAACAGACAAGTTAGGAAAGCATTTAGTTGGAGTAAGGGGAAATATGAAGCTATCAGACAGGAACTTGGAAGCATTCATTGGGAACAGATGTTCTCAGGGAAATGTACGGCAGAAATGTGGCAAATGTTCAGGGGATATTTGCATGGAGTTCTGCATAGGTACATTCCAATGAGACAGGGAAAGGATGGTAAGAACTGTGGTGTACAAAGGCTGTTGAAAATCTAGTCAAGAAGAAAAGAAAGGCTTACAAAAGGATCAAAAAACTAGGAAATGATAGAGATCTGGATTATAAGGCCAGCAGGAAGGAGTTTAAGAATGATATTAAGAAAGCTGGAAGTGGTCATGAGAAGACCTTGGTGAGCAGGATTAAGGAAAACCCCAAGGCATTCGACAAGTAAGTGGAGAGCAAGAGGATAAGATGTGAGAGAATAGGACCTATCAAGTGTGAGAGTGGAAAAGTGTGTATGGAACCAGAGGAGACAGAGCAGGTACTTAATACTTTGCTTCTGTATTCACTACAGAAAAAGATCTTGGCAATTGTAGGGATGACTTATAGTGGATTGAAAAGCTTGAGCATGTAGACATTAAGCAAGAAGATGTGCTGGAGCTTTTGGAAAGCATCAAGTTGGATACGTCTCTGGGACCAGATGAGATATACCCCAGATGTGCTATGGGGGGCAAGGGAGGTGATTGCCGAACCTCTAGCAATGATCTTTGCATCATCAATGGGGACGGGAGAGGTTCCGGAGGATTGGAGGGTTGTGGATGTCGTTCTCTTATTCAAGAAAGGGAGTAGAGATAGCCCAGGAAATTATAGATCGGTGAGTCTTACTTCAGTGGTTGGTAAGTTGATGGAGAAGATCCTGAGAGGCAGGATTTATGAACATTTGGAGAGGCATAATATGATCAAGAATAGTCGGCATGGCTTTGTCAAAGGCAGATCATGCCTTATGAATCTGATTGAAATTTTTTTGAGTATGTGACTAAAAACATTGATGAAGGTAGAGCCGTAGATGTAGTGTATATGGATTCAGCAAGGCATTTGAAAAGGTACCCTATGCAAGGCTTATTGAGAAAGTAAGGAGGCATGGGATCCAAGGAGACCTTGTTTGTGGATCCAGAACTGGCTTGCCCACAGAAGGCAAAGAGTGGTTGTAGACAGGTCATATTCTGCATGGAGGTCTGTCACCAGTGGAGTGCCTCAGGGATCTGTTCTGGGACAACTACTTGGTTTTTATAAATGACTTGGATGATGAAGTGGAGGCATGGGTTAGTAAATTTGCCGATGACACAAAGGTTGCGGGTGTTGTGCATAGTGTGGAGGGCTGTCAGAGGCTACAGCGGGACATCGATAGGATTAAAAAACTGGGCTGAGAAGTGACAGATGGAGTTCAATCCAGTTAAGTGTGAATTAGTTCATTTTGGTAGGCCAAATATCATGGCAGAATATAATATTAATGCTATATTAATATAGGATCTTGGCAGTGTGGAGGATCAGAGGGATCTTGGGTTCCATAGACACTCAACGCTGATGTGCAGGTTCTCCATTATATCACACACTCTACCCCATTATATCACCCAGCGTTCTCCATTATATCACACACTCTACCCCCATTATTTCACCCAGCATTCTCTATTATATCACACACTCTACCCCGATTATATCACCCAGCGTTCTCCATTATATCACACATTCTACCCCATTATATCACACAGCGTTCTCCATTATATCACACACTCTACCCCCATTATTTCACCCAGCATTCTCTATTATACCACACACTCTACCCCGAATATATCACCCAGCGTTCTCCATTATATCACATATTCTACCCCATTATATCACACAGCGTTCTCCATTATATCACACACTCTACCCCATTATATCACCCAGCAATGTCCATTAAATCACACACCCTACCCCAATTATAACACCCAGCGTTCTCCATTATATCACACACTCTACCCCATTGTATCACCCAGCGTTCTCCATTATATCACACACTCTACCCCCATTATATCACCCAGCGTTCTCCATTATATCACACAATCTACCCCCATTATATCACCCAGCGTTCTCCATTATATAACAAACTCTACCCCAATTATATCACACACTCTACCCCCATTATATCACACAACATTCTCCATTATATCACACAGTCTACCCCATTATATCACCCAGCGTTCTCCATTATATCACAAACACTACCCCCATTATATTACCCAGTGTTCTCCATTATATCACCCACTCTACCCCCATTATATCACACAGCGTTCTCCATTATATCACACACTCTACCCCATTATATCACCCAGCGTTCTCCATTATATCACACTCTACCCCAATATATCACCCAGCGTTCTCCATTATATCACACACTCTACCCCATTATATCACACAGCATTCTCCATTATATCACACACTCTACCCCGATTATATCACCCAGCGTTCTCCATTATATCACACACTCTACCCCCATTATATCACCCAGCGTTCTCCATTATATCACACACTCTACCCCCATTATATCACCCAGCGTTCTCCATTATATCACACACTCTACCCCCATTATTTCACCCAGCGTTCTCCATTATATCACACACTCTACCCCCATTATATCACCCAGCGTTCTCCTTTATATCACACACTCTACCCCATTATATCACCCAGCATTCCCCAATATATCACACACTCTACCCCCATTATATCACACACTCTAACCCATTATATCACCCAGCGTTCTCCATTATATCACTCACTCTACCCCATTATATCACCCAGCGTACTCAATTATATCACACACTCTACCACATTATATCACCCAGCGTTCCCCATTATATCACACACTCTACCCCATTATATCACCCAGCGTTCTCCATTATATCACACACTCTACCCCATTATATCACCCAGCGTTCTCCATTATATCACACACTCTACCCCATTATATCACCCAGCGTTCTCCATTATATCACACACTCTACCCCATTATATCACCCAGCATTCTCCATTATATCACAAACTCTACCCCATTATATCACCCAGCGTTCTCCATTATATCACACACTCTACCACCTTATATCACCCAGCGTTCTCCATTATATCACACACTCTACCCCATTATATCACCCAGCGTTCTCCATTATATCACTCACTCTACCCCATTATATCACACAGCGTACTCCATAATATCACACACTCTACCCCATTATATCACCCAGCGTTCTCCATTATATCACACACTCTACCCCATTATATCACCCAGCGTTCTCCATTATATCACACACTCTACCCCCATTATTTCACCCAGCGTTCCCCATTATATCACACACTCTACCCCCATTATATCACACACTCTAACCCATTATATCACCCAGCGTTCTCCATTATATCACTCACTCTACCCCATTATATCACCCAGCGTACTCAATTATATCACACACTCTACCACATTATATCACCCAGCGTTCCCCATTATATCACACACTCTACCCCATTATATCACCCAGCGTTCTCCATTATATCACACACTCTACCCCATTATATCACCCAGCGTTCTCCATTATATCACAAACTCTACCCCATTATATCACCCAGCGTTCTCCATTATATCACCCACTCTACCACATTATATCACCCAGCGTTCTCCATTATATCACACACTCTACCCCATTATATCACCCAGCGTTCTCCATTATATCACTCACTCTACCCCATTATATCACACAGAGTACTCCATTATATCACACACTCTACCCCATTATATCACCCAGCGTTCTCCTTTATATCACACACTCTACCCTTTTATATCACCCAGCGTTCTCCATTATATCACACACTCTACCCCATTATATCACCCAGCGTTCTCCATTATATCACACACTCTACCCCATTATATCACCCAGCGTTCGCCATTATATCACAAACTCTACCCCATTATATCACCCAGCGTTCTTCATTATATCACACACCTAACCCCATTTTATCACCCAGCGTTCTCCATTATATCACACACTCTAACCCCATTATATCACCCAGCGTTCTCCATTATATCACAGACTCTACCCGCATTATATCACCCAGCGTTCTCCATTATATCACACACTCTACCCCCATTATATCACCCAGCATTCTCCATTATATCACACACTCTAACCCCATTATATCACCCAGCGTTCTCCATTATATCACAGACTCTACCCGCATTATATCACCCAGCGTTCTCCATAATATCACACACTCTACCCCATTATATCACCCAGCGTTCTGAATCATATCACACCCTCTACCCCGAATATATCACCAAGCGTTCTCCATTATATCACACACTCTACCCCATTATATCACACAGCTTTCTCCATTATATCACACACTCTACCCCATTATATCACCCAGCGTTCTCCTTTATATCACACACTCTACCCCATTATATCACCTTGCGTTCTCCATTATATCACACCCTTTACGCCATTATATCATGTAGCGTTCTCCATTATATCACACTCTACCCCATTACATCACCCAGCGTACTCCATTATATCACACACTCTACCCCATTATATCACCCAGCGTTCTCCATTATATCACACACTCTACCCCCATTGTATCACCCAGCGTTCTCCATTATATCACACACTCTACCCCATTATATCACACAGTGTTCTCCATTATAGCACACACTCTACCCCGATTATATCACCCAGCGTTCTCCATTATATCACACACTCTACCCCATTATATCACCCAGCGTTCTCCATTATATCACACACTCTACCCCCATTATATCACCCAGCGTTCTCCATTATATCACACACTCTACCCCCATTATATTACCCAGCGTTCTCCATTATATCACACACTCTACCCCCATTATTTCACCCAGCATTCTCCATTATATCACACACTCTACCCCATTATATCACCCAGCGTTCTCCATTATATCACACACTCTAACCCATTATATCACCCAGCGTTCTCCATTATATCACATACTCTACCCCATTATATCACCCAGCGTTCGCCATTATATCACACACTCTACCCCATTATATCACCCAGCGTTCTCCATTATATCACAAACTCTACCCCATTATATCACCCAGCGTACTCCATTATATCACACACCCACCCCATTTTATCACCCAGCGTTCTCCATTATATCACACACTCTAACCCCATTATATCACCCAGCGTTCTCCATTATATGACAGACTCTACCCGCATTATATCACCCAGCGTTCTCCATTATATCACACACTCTACCCCCATTATATCACCCAGCATTCTCCATTATATCACAGACTCTACCCGCATTATATCACCCAGCGTTCTCCATTATATCACACACTCTACCCCCATTATATCACCCAGCATTCTCCATTATATCACACACTCTAACCCCATTATATCACCCAGCGTTCTCCATTATATCACACACTCTACCCCATTATATCACACAGCTTTGTCCATTATATCACACACTCTACCCCATTATATCACCCAGCGTTCTCCATTATATCACACACTCTACCCCATTATATCACCTTGCGTTCTCCATTATATCACACCCTTTACGCCATTATATCACGTAGCGTTCTCCATTATATCACACTCTACCCCATTATATCACCCAGCGTACTCCATTATATCACACACTCTACTCCCATTATATCACCCAGCGTTCTCCATTATATCACACACTCTACCCCATTATATCACACAGTGTTCTCCATTATATCACACACTCTACCCCGATTATATCACCCAGCGTTCTCCATTATATCACACACTCTACCCCCATTATATCACCCAGCGTTCTCCATTATATCACACACTCTACCCTCATTATATTACCCAGCGTACACAATTATATCACACACTCTACCACATTATATCACCCAGCGTTCCCCATTATATCACACACTTTACCCCCATTATATCACACACTCTATCCCATTATATCACCCAGCGTTCTCCATTATATCACTCACTCCACCCCATTATATCACACAGCTTACTCAGTTATATCACACACTCTACCCCATTATATCACCCAGCGTTCTCCATTATATCACAAACTCTACCCCATTATATCACCCAGCGTCCTCCATTATATCACACACCCAACCCCATTTTATCACCCAGCGTTCTCCATTATATCACACACTCTAACCCCATTATATCACCCAGCGTTCTCCATTATATGACAGACTCTACCCGCATTATATCACCCAGCGTTCTGCATTATATCACACACTCTACCCCCATTATATCACCCAGCATTCTCCATTATATCACACACTCTACCCCCATTATATCACCCAGCGTTCTCCATTATATCACAGACTCTACCCGCATTATATCACCCAGCGTTTTCCATTATATCACACACACTACCCTCTTATAACACACACTCTACCCACACTATATCACCCAGCATTCTCCATTATATCACACACTCTAATCCCATTATATCACCCAGCGTTCCCCATTATATCACACACTCTACCCCCATTATATCACACACTCTACCCCATTATATCAGCCATTCTCCATTATATCACACACTATACCCCATTAAATCACCCAGCGTTCTCCATTATATCACACACTCTACCCCATTATATCACCCAGCGTTCTCCATTATATCACACACTCTAACCCATTATATCACCCAGCGTTCTCCATTATATCACATACTCTACCCCATTATATCACCCAGCGTTCTCCATTATATCACACACTCTACCCCATTATATCACCCAGCGTTCTCCATTATATCACAAACTCTACCCCATTATATCACCCAGCGTACTCCATTATATCACACACCCACCCCATTTTATCACCCAGCGTTCTCCATTATATCACACACTCTAACCCCATTATATCACCCAGCGTTCTCCATTATATGACAGACTCTACCCGCATTATATCACCCAGCGTTCTCCATTATATCACACACTCTACCCCCATTATATCACCCAGCATTCTCCATTATATCACAGACTCTACCCGCATTATATCACCCAGCGTTCTCCATTATATCACACACTCTACCCCCATTATATCACCCAGCATTCTCCATTATATCACACACTCTAACCCCATTATATCACCCAGCGTTCTCCATTATATCACACACTCTACCCCATTATATCACACAGCTTTGTCCATTATATCACACACTCTACCCCATTATATCACCCAGCGTTCTCCATTATATCACACACTCTACCCCATTATATCACCTTGCGTTCTCCATTATATCACACCCTTTACGCCATTATATCACGTAGCGTTCTCCATTATATCACACTCTACCCCATTATATCACCCAGCGTACTCCATTATATCACACACTCTACTCCCATTATATCACCCAGCGTTCTCCATTATATCACACACTCTACCCCATTATATCACACAGTGTTCTCCATTATATCACACACTCTACCCCGATTATATCACCCAGCGTTCTCCATTATATCACACACTCTACCCCCATTATATCACCCAGCGTTCTCCATTATATCACACACTCTACCCTCATTATATTACCCAGCGTACACAATTATATCACACACTCTACCACATTATATCACCCAGCGTTCCCCATTATATCACACACTTTACCCCCATTATATCACACACTCTATCCCATTATATCACCCAGCGTTCTCCATTATATCACTCACTCCACCCCATTATATCACACAGCTTACTCAGTTATATCACACACTCTACCCCATTATATCACCCAGCGTTCTCCATTATATCACAAACTCTACCCCATTATATCACCCAGCGTCCTCCATTATATCACACACCCAACCCCATTTTATCACCCAGCGTTCTCCATTATATCACACACTCTAACCCCATTATATCACCCAGCGTTCTCCATTATATGACAGACTCTACCCGCATTATATCACCCAGCGTTCTGCATTATATCACACACTCTACCCCCATTATATCACCCAGCATTCTCCATTATATCACACACTCTACCCCCATTATATCACCCAGCGTTCTCCATTATATCACAGACTCTACCCGCATTATATCACCCAGCGTTTTCCATTATATCACACACACTACCCTCTTATAACACACACTCTACCCACATTATATCACCCAGCATTCTCCATTATATCACACACTCTAATCCCATTATATCACCCAGCGTTCCCCATTATATCACACACTCTACCCCCATTATATCACACACTCTACCCCATTATATCAGCCATTCTCCATTATATCACACACTATACCCCATTAAATCACCCAGCGTTCTCCATTATATCACACACTCTACCCCCATTATATCACACACTCTACCCCCATTATATCACACACACTACCCCCATTATATCACACACTCTACCCCATTATATCAGCCATTCTCCATTATATCACACACTCTAACCCCATTATATCACCCAGTGTTCTCCATTATATCACAGACTCTACCCGCATTATATCACACAGCGTTCTCCATTATATCACACACACTACCCCATTATATCACACAGCGTTCTCCATTATATCACACACTCTACCCCCTTATATCACACACTCTACCCACATTATATCACCCAGCATTCTCCATTATATCACACACTCTAATCCCATTATATCACCCAGCGTTCTCCATTATATCACAGACTCTACCCCATTCTATCACCCAGCGTTCTCCATTATATCACACACTCTACACCATCATATCACCCACTGTTCTCCATTATATCCCACACTCTACCCCATTATATCACCTAGCGTTCTCCATTATATCACACACCCTACCCTATTATTTCACCCAGCGTTCTCCGTTATATCACAGACTCTACCCGCATTATAACACCCAGCGTTCTCCATTATATCACACACTCTACCATATTATATCACCCAGCGTTCTCCATTATATCACACACTCCACTTCAATTATATCACACACACTACCGCCATTATACCACCCAGAGTTCTCCATTATATCACACAATCTACCATATTATATCAACCAGCGTTCTACGTTATATCACAGACTCTACCCGCAATATAACACCCAGCGTTCTCCATTATATCACACACTCTACCCCATTATATCACACAGCCTTCTCCATTATATCACACACTCTACCCCCATTATATCACCCAGCGTTCTCCATTATATCACAATCTCTACCCCATTCTATCACCCAGCGTTCTCCATTATATCACACACTCTACACCATTATCTCACCCACTGTTCTCCATTATATCCCACACTCTACCCCATTATATCACCTAGCGTTCTCCATTATATCACACACCCTACCCTATTATATCACCCAGCGTTCTCCGTTATATCACAGACTCTTCCCGCATTATTTCACCAAGCGTTCTCCATTATATCACACACGCTACCCATTATATCACCCAGCGTTCTTCATTATATCACACACTCTACCCCATTATATCACCTAGCGTTCTCCATTATATCACACACTCTACCATATTATATCACCCAGCGTTCTCCATTATATCACACACTCTACCCCATTATATCACACACTGTACCCCAATTATAACACACACTCTAACCCATTATGTCACCCAGCGTTCCCCATTGTATCACACACTCTAACCCCATTATATCACACACTCTACCCCATTATATCAGCCAGTGTTCTCCATTATATCACACACTCTGCCCCATTATATCACTCAGCTTTCTCCATTATATCACACACTCTACCCCCATTATATCACCCAGCGTTCTCCATTATATCACACACTGTACCCCATCATATCACCCAGTGTTCTCCATTATAGCACACACTCTACCCCATTATATCACCCAGTGTTCTCCATTATAGCACACACTCTACCCCATTATATCACCCAGCGTTCTCCATTGTATCACACACTCTACCCCATTATATCACCCAGCCTTCTCCATTATATCACACACTCTACCCCATTATATCACCCAGCGTTCTCCATTATATCACACACTCAATCCCCTTTATATCACCCAGCGTTCTCCATTATATCACACTGACTACCCCATTGTATCACCCACCGTTCTCCATTATATCACACACTCTACCCCATTATATCACCCAGTGTTCTCCATTATATCACACACTCTACCCCCATTATATCACACAGCGTTCTCCATTATATCACACATCCTACCCCCATTATATCAGCCAGCGTTCTCCATTATATCACACTCTCTACCCCATTATATCACCCAGCGTTCTCCATTATATCACACACTCTACCCCCAATATATCACCCAGCGTTCTCCATTATATCACAATCTCTACCCCATTCTATCACCCAGCGTTCTCCATTATATCACACACTCTACACCATTATATCACCCACTGTTCTCCATTATATCCCACACTCTACCCCATTATATCACCTAGCGTTCTCCATTATATCACACACCCTACCCTATTATATCACCCAGCATTCTCCGTTATATCACATACTCCACCCAATTATATCACACACTACCCCCATTATATCACCCAGCATTCTCCATTATATCACACACTGTACCCCCATTATATCACCCAGCGTTCTCCATTATATCACAGACTCTACCCGCATTATATCACCCAGCGTTTTCCATTATATCACACACACTACCCTCTTATAACACACACTCTACCCACATTATATCACCCAGCATTCTCCATTATATCACACACTCTAATCCCATTATATCACCCAGCGTTCCCCATTATATCACACACTCTACCCCCATTATATCACACACTCTACCCCATTATATCAGCCATTCTCCATTATATCACACACTATACCCCATTAAATCACCCAGCGTTCTCCATTATATCACACACTCTACCCCCATTATATCACACACTCTACCCCCATTATATCACACACACTACCCCCATTATATCACACACTCTACCCCATTATATCAGCCATTCTCCATTATATCACACACTCTAACCCCATTATATCACCCAGTGTTCTCCATTATATCACAGACTCTACCCGCATTATATCACACAGCGTTCTCCATTATATCACACACACTACCCCATTATATCACACAGCGTTCTCCATTATATCACACACTCTACCCCCTTATATCACACACTCTACCCACATTATATCACCCAGCATTCTCCATTATATCACACACTCTAATCCCATTATATCACCCAGCGTTCTCCATTATATCACAGACTCTACCCCATTCTATCACCCAGCGTTCTCCATTATATCACACACTCTACACCATCATATCACCCACTGTTCTCCATTATATCCCACACTCTACCCCATTATATCACCTAGCGTTCTCCATTATATCACACACCCTACCCTATTATTTCACCCAGCGTTCTCCGTTATATCACAGACTCTACCCGCATTATAACACCCAGCGTTCTCCATTATATCACACACTCTACCATATTATATCACCCAGCGTTCTCCATTATATCACACACTCCACTTCAATTATATCACACACACTACCGCCATTATACCACCCAGAGTTCTCCATTATATCACACAATCTACCATATTATATCAACCAGCGTTCTACGTTATATCACAGACTCTACCCGCAATATAACACCCAGCGTTCTCCATTATATCACACACTCTACCCCATTATATCACACAGCCTTCTCCATTATATCACACACTCTACCCCCATTATATCACCCAGCGTTCTCCATTATATCACAATCTCTACCCCATTCTATCACCCAGCGTTCTCCATTATATCACACACTCTACACCATTATCTCACCCACTGTTCTCCATTATATCCCACACTCTACCCCATTATATCACCTAGCGTTCTCCATTATATCACACACCCTACCCTATTATATCACCCAGCGTTCTCCGTTATATCACAGACTCTTCCCGCATTATTTCACCAAGCGTTCTCCATTATATCACACACGCTACCCATTATATCACCCAGCGTTCTTCATTATATCACACACTCTACCCCATTATATCACCTAGCGTTCTCCATTATATCACACACTCTACCATATTATATCACCCAGCGTTCTCCATTATATCACACACTCTACCCCATTATATCACACACTGTACCCCAATTATAACACACACTCTAACCCATTATGTCACCCAGCGTTCCCCATTGTATCACACACTCTAACCCCATTATATCACACACTCTACCCCATTATATCAGCCAGTGTTCTCCATTATATCACACACTCTGCCCCATTATATCACTCAGCTTTCTCCATTATATCACACACTCTACCCCCATTATATCACCCAGCGTTCTCCATTATATCACACACTGTACCCCATCATATCACCCAGTGTTCTCCATTATAGCACACACTCTACCCCATTATATCACCCAGTGTTCTCCATTATAGCACACACTCTACCCCATTATATCACCCAGCGTTCTCCATTGTATCACACACTCTACCCCATTAAATCACCCAGCCTTCTCCATTATATCACACACTCTACCCCATTATATCACCCAGCGTTCTCCATTATATCACACACTCAATCCCCTTTATATCACCCAGCGTTCTCCATTATATCACACTGACTACCCCATTGTATCACCCACCGTTCTCCATTATATCACACACTCTACCCCATTATATCACCCAGTGTTCTCCATTATATCACACACTCTACCCCCATTATATCACACAGCGTTCTCCATTATATCACACATCCTACCCCCATTATATCAGCCAGCGTTCTCCATTATATCACACTCTCTACCCCATTATATCACCCAGCGTTCTCCATTATATCACACACTCTACCCCCAATATATCACCCAGCGTTCTCCATTATATCACAATCTCTACCCCATTCTATCACCCAGCGTTCTCCATTATATCACACACTCTACACCATTATATCACCCACTGTTCTCCATTATATCCCACACTCTACCCCATTATATCACCTAGCGTTCTCCATTATATCACACACCCTACCCTATTATATCACCCAGCATTCTCCGTTATATCACATACTCCACCCAATTATATCACACACTACCCCCATTATATCACCCAGCATTCTCCATTATATCACACACTGTACCCCCAGTATATCACCCAGCGTTCTCCATTATATCACACACTCTACCCCATTATATCACCCAGCGTTCTCCATTATATCACACACTCTACCCCATTATATCAACCAGCCATCTCCATTATATCACACACTCTACCCCATTATATCACCCAGCGTTCTCCATTATATCACACACTCTACCCCATTGTATCACCCAGCGTTCACCATTAAATCACACACTCTACCCCCATTATATCACACACTCTACCCCCATTATACCACCCAGCATTCTCCATTATATCAATAATTCACCTCCATTATATCACACACTCTACCCCCATTATACCACCCAGTATTCTCCATTATATCACACTATCTACCCCCATTATATCACACACTCTACCCCATTATATAACACACTCTACCCCCATTATATCACACACTCTACCCCATTAAATCACCCAGCGTTCTCCATAATATCACACCCTCTACCGCATTATATCACCCAGCATTCTCCATTATATCACACACTCTACCCCCATTATATCACACACTCTACCCCATTATATCACCTAGCGTTCTCCATTATATCACATACTCCTCCCCCATTATATCACACACTCTACCCCATTATATAACACACTCTACCCCCATTATATCACACACTCTACCCCATTAAATCAGCCAGCGTTCTCCATTATATCACACACGCTACCCATTATATCACCCAGCGTTCTCCATTATATCACACACTCTACCCCCGTTATATCACACACTCTACCACATTATATCACCCAGCGTTCTCCATTATATCACACACTCCACCCCCATTATATCACCCAGCGTTCTCCATTATATCACACACTCTACCCCATTATATCACCCAGCGTTCTCCATTATATCACGCACTGTACCCCATCATATCACCCAGCGTTCTCCATTAAATCACATGCTCTACCCCCATTATATCACACTCTCTACCCCATGATATCACACACTACCCCATTATATCACACACTCTACGCCATTATATCACACACTCTACGCCGATTATATCACACACTCTACCCCCATTATATCACACACTCTACCCCCATTATATCACCCAGCGTTCCCCATTATATCACACACTCTACCCCATTATATCACACAGTGTTCTCCATTATATCCCACACTCTACCCCATTATATCACCTAGCGTTCTCCATTATATCACACACCCTACCCTATTATTTCACCCAGCGTTCTCCGTTATATCACAGACTCTACCCGCATTATAACACCCAGCGTTCTCCATTATATCACACACTCTACCATATTATATCACCCAGCGTTCTCCATTATATCACACACTCCACTTCAATTATATCACACACACTACCGCCATTATACCACCCAGAGTTCTCCATTATATCACACAATCTACCATATTATATCAACCAGCGTTCTACGTTATATCACAGACTCTACCCGCAATATAACACCCAGCGTTCTCCATTATATCACACACTCTACCCCATTATATCACACAGCCTTCTCCATTATATCACACACTCTACCCCCATTATATCACCCAGCGTTCTCCATTATATCACAATCTCTACCCCATTCTATCACCCAGCGTTCTCCATTATATCACACACTCTACACCATTATCTCACCCACTGTTCTCCATTATATCCCACACTCTACCCCATTATATCACCTAGCGTTCTCCATTATATCACACACCCTACCCTATTATATCACCCAGCGTTCTCCGTTATATCACAGACTCTTCCCGCATTATTTCACCAAGCGTTCTCCATTATATCACACACGCTACCCATTATATCACCCAGCGTTCTTCATTATATCACACACTCTACCCCATTATATCACCTAGCGTTCTCCATTATATCACACACTCTACCATATTATATCACCCAGCGTTCTCCATTATATCACACACTCTACCCCATTATATCACACACTGTACCCCAATTATATCACACACTCTAACCCATTATGTCACCCAGCGTTCCCCATTGTATCACACACTCTAACCCCATTATATCACACACTCTACCCCATTATATCAGCCAGTGTTCTCCATTATATCACACACTCTGCCCCATTATATCACTCAGCTTTCTCCATTATATCACACACTCTACCCACATTATATCACCCAGCGTTCTCCATTATATCACACACTGTACCCCATCATATCACCCAGTGTTCTCCATTATAGCACACACTCTACCCCATTATATCACCCAGTGTTCTCCATTATAGCACACACTCTACCCCATTATATCACCCAGCGTTCTCCATTGTATCACACACTCTACCCCATTATATCACCCAGCCTTCTCCATTATATCACACACTCTACCCCATTATATCACCCAGCGTTCTCCATTATATCACACACTCAATCCCCTTTATATCACCCAGCGTTCTCCATTATATCACACTGACTACCCCATTGTATCACCCACCGTTCTCCATTATATCACACACTCTACCCCATTATATCACCCAGTGTTCTCCATTATATCACACACTCTACCCCCATTATATCACACAGCGTTCTCCATTATATCACACATCCTACCCCCATTATATCAGCCAGCGCTCTCCATTATATCACACTCTCTACCCCATTATATCACCCAGCGTTCTCCATTATATCACACACTCTACCCCCAATATATCACCCAGCGTTCTCCATTATATCACAATCTCTACCCCATTCTATCACCCAGCGTTCTCCATTATATCACACACTCTACACCATTATATCACCCACTGTTCTCCATTATATCCCACACTCTACCCCATTATATCACCTAGCGTTCTCCATTATATCACACACCCTACCCTATTATATCACCCAGCATTCTCCGTTATATCACATACTCCACCCAATTATATCACACACTACCCCCATTATATCACCCAGCATTCTCCATTATATCACACACTGTACCCCCAGTATATCACCCAGCGTTCTCCATTATATCACACACTCTACCCCATTATATCACCCAGCGTTCTCCATTATATCACACACTCTACCCCATTATATCAACCAGCCATCTCCATTATATCACACACTCTACCCCATTATATCACCCAGCGTTCTCCATTATATCACACACTCTACCCCATTGTATCACCCAGCGTTCACCATTAAATCACACACTCTACCCCCATTATATCACACACTCTACCCCCATTATACCACCCAGCATTCTCCATTATATCACATACTTCACCTCCATTATATCACACACTCTACCCCCATTATACCACCCAGTATTCTCCATTATATCACACTATCTACCCCCATTATATCAAACACTCTACCCCATTATATAACACACTCTACCCCCATTATATCACACACTCTACCCCATTAAATCACCCAGCGTTCTCCATAATATCACACCCTCTACCGCATTATATCACCCAGCATTCTCCATTATATCACACACTCTACCCCCATTATATCACACACTCTACCCCATTATATCACCTAGCGTTCTCCATTATATCACATACTCCTCCCCCATTATATCACACATTCTACCCCATTATATAACACACTCTACCCCCATTATATCACACACTCTACCCCATTAAATCAGCCAGCGTTCTCCATTATATCACACACGCTACCCATTATATCACCCAGCGTTCTCCATTATATCACACACTCTACCCCCGTTATATCACACACTCTACCACATTATATCACCCAGCGTTCTCCATTATATCACACACTCCACCCCCATTATATCACCCAGCGTTCTCCATTATATCACACACTCTACCCCATTATATCACCCAGCGTTCTCCATTATATCACGCACTGTACCCCATATCACCCAGCGTTCTCCATTATATCACACACTCTACCCCATTATATCACCCAGTGTTCTCCATTAAATCACATGCTCTACCCCCATTATATCACACTCTCTACCCCATGATATCACACACTACCCCATTATATCACACACTCTACGCCATTATATCACACACTCTACGCCGATTATATCACACACTCTACCCCCATTATATCACACACTCTACCCCCATTATATCACCCAGCGTTCCCCATTATATCACACACTCTACCCCATTATATCACACAGTGTTCTCCATTATATCACACACTCTACCCCATTATATCACCTAGCGTTCTCCATTATATCACACCCTCTACCGCATTATATCACCCAGCGTTCTCCATTATATCACACACTCTACCCCCATTATATCACACACTCTACCCCATTATATCACCTAGCGTTCTCCATTATATCACATACTCCTCCCCCATTATATCACACACTCTACCCCATTATATAACACACTCTACCCCCATTATATCACACACGCTACCCATTATATCACCTAGCGTTCTCCATTATATCACACACTCTACCATATTATATCACCCAGCGTTCTCCATTATATCACACACTCCACATCAATTATATCACACACTCTACCGCCATTATACCACCCAGAGTTCTCCATTATATTACACACTCTGCCATATTATATCAACCAGCGTTCTACGTTATATCACAGACTCTACCCCATTATATCACACAGCCTTCTCCATTATATCACACACTCTACCCCATTATATCACCCAGCGTTCTCCATTATATCACAATCTCTACCCCATTCTATCACCCAGCGTTCTCCATTATATCACAATCTCTACCCCATTCTATCACCCAGCGTTCTCCATTATATCACACACTCTACACCATTATATCACCCACTGTTCTCCATTATATCCCACACTCTACCCCATTATATCACCTAGCGTTCTCCATTATATCACACACCCTACCCCATTATATCACCTAGCGTTCTCCATTATCTCACACCCTCTACCGCATTATATCACCCAGCTTTCTCCATTATATCACACACGCTACCCATTATATCACCCAGCGTTCTCCATATCACCCACTCTACCCCATTATATCACCCAGCGTTCCCCATTATATCACACCCTCTACCGCTTTATATCACACAGCATTCTCCATTATATCACACACGCTCCCCATTATATCACCCAGCGTTCTCCATTATATCACACACTCTACCCCATTATATCACCTAGCGTTCTCCATTATATCACACACTCTACCATATTATATCACTCAGCGTTCTCCATTATAGCACACACTCTACCCCATTATATCACCCAGCGTTCTCCATTATATCACACACGCTACCCATTATATCACCCAGCGTTCTCCATTATATCACACACTCAATCCCCTTTATATCACCCAGCGTTCTCCATTATATCACACACTCTACCCCCATTATATCACACACTCTACCCCATTATATCACCTAGCGTTCTCCATTATATCACATACTCCTCCCCCATTATATCACACATTCTACCCCATTATATAACACACTCTACCCCCATTATATCACACACTCTACCCCATTAAATCAGCCAGCGTTCTCCATTATATCACACACGCTACCCATTATATCACCCAGCGTTCTCCATTATATCACACACTCTACCCCCGTTATATCACACACTCTACCACATTATATCACCCAGCGTTCTCCATTATATCACACACTCCACCCCCATTATATCACCCAGCGTTCTCCATTATATCACACACTCTACCCCATTATATCACCCAGCGTTCTCCATTATATCACGCACTGTACCCCATATCACCCAGCGTTCTCCATTATATCACACACTCTACCCCATTATATCACCCAGTGTTCTCCATTAAATCACATGCTCTACCCCCATTATATCACACTCTCTACCCCATGATATCACACACTACCCCATTATATCACACACTCTACGCCATTATATCACACACTCTACGCCGATTATATCACACACTCTACCCCCATTATATCACACACTCTACCCCCATTATATCACCCAGCGTTCCCCATTATATCACACACTCTACCCCATTATATCACACAGTGTTCTCCATTATATCACACACTCTACCCCATTATATCACCTAGCGTTCTCCATTATATCACACCCTCTACCGCATTATATCACCCAGCGTTCTCCATTATATCACACACTCTACCCCCATTATATCACACACTCTACCCCATTATATCACCTAGCGTTCTCCATTATATCACATACTCCTCCCCCATTATATCACACACTCTACCCCATTATATAACACACTCTACCCCCATTATATCACACACGCTACCCATTATATCACCTAGCGTTCTCCATTATATCACACACTCTACCATATTATATCACCCAGCGTTCTCCATTATATCACACACTCCACATCAATTATATCACACACTCTACCGCCATTATACCACCCAGAGTTCTCCATTATATTACACACTCTGCCATATTATATCAACCAGCGTTCTACGTTATATCACAGACTCTACCCCATTATATCACACAGCCTTCTCCATTATATCACACACTCTACCCCATTATATCACCCAGCGTTCTCCATTATATCACAATCTCTACCCCATTCTATCACCCAGCGTTCTCCATTATATCACAATCTCTACCCCATTATATCACCCACTGTTCTCCATTATATCCCACACTCTACCCCATTATATCACCTAGCGTTCTCCATTATATCACACACCCTACCCCATTATATCACCTAGCGTTCTCCATTATCTCACACCCTCTACCGCATTATATCACCCAGCTTTCTCCATTATATCACACACGCTACCCATTATATCACCCAGCGTTCTCCATATCACCCACTCTACCCCATTATATCACCCAGCGTTCCCCATTATATCACACCCTCTACCGCTTTATATCACACAGCATTCTCCATTATATCACACACGCTCCCCATTATATCACCCAGCGTTCTCCATTATATCACACACTCTACCCCATTATATCACCTAGCGTTCTCCATTATATCACACACTCTACCATATTATATCACTCAGCGTTCTCCATTATAGCACACACTCTACCCCATTATATCACCCAGCGTTCTCCATTATATCACACACGCTACCCATTATATCACCCAGCGTTCTCCATTATATCACACACTCAATCCCCTTTATATCACCCAGCGTTCTCCATTATATCACACTGACTACCTGATTGTATCACCCACAGTTCTCCATTATATCACACACTCTACCCCATTATATCACCCAGTGTTCTCCATTATATCACACACTCTACCCCCATTATATCACACAGCGTTCTCCATTATATCACACATCCTACCCCCATTATATCAGCCAGAGTTCTCCATTATATCACACTCTCTACCCCATTATATCACCCAGCGTTCTCCATTATATCAGACACTCGACCCCCTTTATATCACCCACCGTTCTCCATTATATCACACACTCTACCACATTATATCACCCAGCGTTCTCCATTATATCACACACTCTACCCCGATTATATCACCCAGCACTCTCCATTATATCACACACTCTACCCGATTATATCACCTAGCGTTCTCCATTATATCACATACTCCACCCAATTATATCACACACTACCCCCATTATATCACCCAGCATTCTCCATTATATCACACACTGTACCCCCAGTATATCACCCAGCGTTCTCCATTATATCACACACTCTACCCCATTATATCACCCAGCGTTCTCCATTATATCACACACTCTACCCCATTATATCAACCAGCCATCTCCATTATATCACACAATCTAACCCATTATATCACCCAGCGTTCTCCATTATATCACACACTCTACCCCATTATATCACACAGTGTTCTCCATTATATCACACACTCTACCCCGATTATATCACCCAGCGTTCTCCATTATATCACACACTCTACCCCCATTATATCACACACTCTACCCCCATTATACCACCCAGCATTCTCCATTATATCACATACTTCACCTCCATTATATCACACACTCTACCCCCATTATACCACCCAGTATTCTCCATTATATCACACTATCTACCCCCATTATATCACCCAGCGTTCTCCTTTATATCACACACTCTACCCCCATTATATCACACAATCTACCCCATTATATCACCTAGCGTTCTCCATTATATCACATACTCCTCCCCCATTATATCACACACTCTACCCCATTATATAACACACTCTACCCCCATTATATCACACAATCTACCCCATTAAATCACCCAGCATTCTCCATTATATCACACACGCTACCCATTATATCACCCAGCGTTCTCCATTATATCACACACTCTACCCCCGTTATATCACACACTCTACCCCATTATATCACCCAGCGTTCTCCATTATATCACACACTCCACCCCCATTATATCACCCAGCGTTGTCCATTATATCACACACTCTACCCCATTATATCACCCAGCGTTCTTCATTATATCACGCACTGTACCCCATCATATCACCCAGCGTTCTCCATTATATCACACACTCTACCCCATTATATCACCCAGCGTTCTCCATTAAATCACAGGCTCTACCCACATTATATCACACACTCTACCCCATGATATCACACACTACCCCATTATATCACCCAGCGTTCCCCATTATATCACACACTCTACCCCATTATATCACACAGTGTTCTCCATTATATCACACACTCTACCCCATTATATCACCTAGCGTTCTCCATTATATCACACCCTCTACCGAATTATATCACCCAGCGTTCTCCATTATATCACACACTCTACCCCCATTATATCACACACTCTACCCCATTATATCACCTAGCGTTCTCCATTATATCACATACTCCTCCCCCATTATATCACACACTCTACCCCATTATATAACACACTCTAACCCCATTATATCACACACTCTACCCCATTAAATCACCCAGCGCTCTCCATTATATCACACACGCTACCCATTATATCACCCAGCGTTCTCCATTATATCACACACTCTACCCCATTATATCACCTAGCGTTCTCCATTATATCACACACTCTACCATATTATATCACCCAGCGTTCTCCATTATATCACACACTCCACTTCAATTATATCACACACTCTACCGCCATTATACCACCCAGAGTTCTCCATTATATCACACACTCTACCATATTATATCAGCCAGCGTTCTACGTTATATCACAGACTCTACCCGCAATATAACACCCAGCGTTCTCCATTATATCACACACTCTACCCCATTATATCACACAGCCTTCTCCATTATATCACACACTCTACCCCCATTATATCACCCAGCGTTCTCCATTATATCACAATCTCTACCCCATTCTATCACCCAGCGTTCTCCATTATATCACACACTCTACACCATTATATCACCCACTGTTCTCCATTATATCCCACACTCTACCCCATTATATCACCTAGCGTTCTCCATTATATCACACACCCTACCCTATTATATCACCCAGCGTTCTCCGTTATATCACAGACTCTTCCCGCATTATTTCACCAAGCGTTCTCCATTATATCACACACGCTACCCATTATATCACCCAGCGTTCTTCATTATATCACACACTCTACCCCATTATATCACACACTGTACCCCAATTATATCACACACCCTACCCCATTAAATCACCCAGCGTTCTCCATTATATCACACACTCTACCCCCATTATATCACACACACTACCCCCATTATATCACACACTCTAACCCATTATGTCACCCAGCGTTCCCCATTGTATCACACACTCTAACCCCATTATATCACACACTCTACCCCATTATATCAGCCAGTGTTCTCCATTATATCACACACTCTGCCCCATTATATCACTCAGCTTTCTCCATTATATCACACACTCTACCCCCATTATATCACCCAGCGTTCTCCATTATATCACACACTCTACCCCATTATATCACCCAGCATTCTCCATTATATCACGCACTGTACCCCATCATATCACCCAGTGTTCTCCATTATAGCACACACTCTACCCCATTATATCACCCAGTGTTCTCCATTATAGCACACACTCTACCCCATTATATCACCCAGCGTTCTCCATTGTATCACACACTCTACCCCATTATATCACCCAGCCTTCTCCATTATATCACACACTCTACCCCATTATATCACCCAGCGTTCTACATTATATCACACACTCAATCCCCTTTATATCACCCAGCGTTCTCCATTATATCACACTGACTACCCCATTGTATCACCCACCGTTCTCCATTATATCACACACTCTACCCCATTATATCACCCAGTGTTCTCCATTATATCACACACTCTACCCCCATTATATCACACAGCGTTCTCCATTATATCACACACTCCACCCCCATTATATCACCCACCGTTCTCCATTATATCACACACTCTACCCCATTATATCACCCAGTGTTCTCCATTATATCACACACTCTACCCCCATTATATCACACAGCGTTCTCCATTATATCACACACTCCACCCCCATTATATCACGCAGCGTTCTCCATTATATCACACACTCTACCCCATTATATCACCCAGCGTTCTCCATTAAATCACATGCTCTACCCCCATTATATCACACTCTCTACCCCATGATATCACACACTACCCCATTATATCACACACTCTACGCCATTATATCACACACTCTACGCCGATTATATCACACACTCAACCCCCATTATATCACACACTCTACCCCCATTATATCACCCAGCGTTCCCCATTATATCACACACTCTACCCCATTATATCACACAGTGTTCTCCATTATATCACACACTCTACCCCATTATATCACCTAGCGTTCTCCATTATATCACACCCTCTACCGCATTATATCACCCAGCGTTCTCCATTATATCACACACTCTACCCCCATTATATCACACACTCTACCCCATTATATCACCTAGCGTTCTCCATTATATCACATACTCCTCCCCATTATATCACACACTCTACCCCATTATATAACACACTCTACCCCCATTATATCACACACGCTACCCATTATATCACCCAGCGTTCTCCATTATATCACACACTCTACCCCATTATATCACCTAGCGTTCTCCATTATATCACACACTCTACCATATTATATCACCCAGCGTTCTCCATTATATCACACACTCCACTTCAATTATATCACACACTCTACCGCCATTATACCACCCAGAGTTCTCCATTATATTACACACTCTGCCATATTATATCAACCAGCGTTCTACGTTATATCACAGACTCTACCCGCAATATAACACCCAGCGTTCTCCATTATATCACACACTCTACCCCATTATATCACACAGCCTTCTCCATTATATCACACACTCTACCCCATTATATCACCCAGCGTTCTCCATATCCCCCACTCTACCCCATTATATCACCCAGCGTTCCCCATTATATCACACCCTCTACCGCTTTATATCACACAGCATTCTCCATTATATCACACACGCTACCCATTATATCACCCAGCGTTCTCCATTATATCACACACTCTACCCCATTATATCACCTAGCGTTCTCCATTATATCACACACTCTACCATATTATATCACTCAGCGTTCTCCATTATAGCACACACTCTACCCCATTATATCACCCAGCGTTCTCCATTATATCACACACGCTACCCATCATATCACCCAGCGTTCTCCATTATATCACACACTCAATCCCCTTTATATCACCCAGCGTTCTCCATTATATCACACTGACTACCCGATTGTATCACCCACAGTTCTCCATTATATCACACACTCTACCCCATTATATCACCCAGTGTTCTCCATTATATCACACACTCTACCCCCATTATATCACACAGCGTTCTCCATTATATCACACATCCTACCCCCATTATATCAGCCAGCGTTCTCCATTATATCACACTCTCTACCCCATTATATCACCCAGCGTTCTCCATTATATCAGACACTCGACCCCCTTTATATCACCCACCGTTCTCCATTATATCACACACTCTACCACATTATATCACCCAGCGTTCTCCATTATATCACACACTCTACCCCGATTATATCACCCAGCACTCTCCATTATATCACACACTCTACCCCATTATATCACCTAGCGTTCTCCATTATATCACATACTCCACCCAATTATATCACACACTACCCCCATTATATCACCCAGCATTCTCCATTATATCACACACTGTACCCCCAGTATATCACCCAGCGTTCTCCATTATATCACACACTCTACCCCATTATATCATCCAGCGTTCTCCATTATATCACACACTCTACCCCATTATATCAACCAGCCATCTCCATTATATCACACACTCTACCCCATTATATCACCCAGCGTTCTCCATTATATCACACACTCTACCCCATTATATCACCCAGCGTTCACCATTAAATCACACACTCTACCCCCATTATATCACACACTCTACCCCCATTATACCACCCAGCATTCTCCATTATATCACATACTTCACCTCCATTATATCACACACTCTACCCCCATTATACCACCCAGTATTCTCCATTATATCACACTATCTACCCCCATTATATCACCCAGCGTTCTCCTTTATATCACACACTCTACCCCATTATATCACCCAGCGTTCCCCATTATATGACACACTCTACCCCCATTATATCACACACTCTACCCCATTATATCACCTAGCGTTCTCCATTATATCACACCCTCTACCGCATTATATCACCCAGCGTTCTCCATTATATCACACACTCTACCCCCATTATATCACACACTCTACCCCATTATATCACCTAGCGTTCTCCATTATATCACATTCTCCTCCCCCATTATATCACACACTCTACCCCATTATATAACACACTCTACCCCCATTATATCACACAATCTACCCCATTAAATCACCCAGCGTTCTCCATTATATCACACACGCTACCCATTATATCACCCAGCGTTCTCCATTATATCACACACTCTACCCCCGTTATATCACACACTCTACCCCATTATATCACCCAGCGTTCTCCATTATATCACACACTCCACCCCCATTATATCACCCAGCGTTCTCCATTATATCACACACTCTACCCCATTATATCACCCAGCGTTCTCCATTATATCACGCACTGTGCCCCATCATATCACCCAGCGTTCTCCATTATATCACACACTCTACCCCATTATATCACCCAGCGTTCTCCATTAAATCACAGGCTCTACCCCCATTATATCACACACTCTACCCCATGATATCACACACTACCCCATTATATCACACACTCTACCCCATTATATCACACACTCTACGCCGATTATATCACACACTCTACCCCCATTATATCACACACTCTACCCCCATTATATCACCCAGCGTTCCCCATTATATCACACACTCTACCCCATTATATCACACAGTGTTCTCCATTATATCACACACTCTACCCCATTATATCACCTAGCGTTCTCCATTATATCACACCCTCTACCGAATTATATCACCCAGCGTTCTCCATTATATCACACACTCTACCCCCATTATATCACACACTCTACCCCATTATATCACCTAGCGTTCTCCATTATATCACATACTCCTCCCCCATTATATCACACACTCTACCCCATTATATAACACACTCTAACCCCATTATATCACACACTCTACCCCATTAAATCACCCAGCGCTCTCCATTATATCACACACGCTACCCATTATATCACCCAGCGTTCTCCATTATATCACACACTCTACCCCATTATATCACCTAGCGTTCTCCATTATATCACACACTCTACCATATTATATCACCCAGCGTTCTCCATTATATCACACACTCCACTTCAATTATATCACACACTCTACCGCCATTATACCACCCAGAGTTCTCCATTATATCACACACTCTACCATATTATATCAGCCAGCGTTCTACGTTATATCACAGACTCTACCCGCAATATAACACCCAGCGTTCTCCATTATATCACACACTCTACCCCATTATATCACACAGCCTTCTCCATTATATCACACACTCTACCCCCATTATATCACCCAGCGTTCTCCATTATATCACAATCTCTACCCCATTCTATCACCCAGCGTTCTCCATTATATCACGCACTCTACTCCATTATATCACCTAGCGTTCTCCATTATATCACACACCCTACCCTATTATATCACCCAGCGTTCTCCGTTATATCACAGACTCTTCCCGCATTATTTCACCAAGCGTTCTCCATTATATCACACACGCTACCCATTATATCACCCAGCGTTCTTCATTATATCACACACTCTACCCCATTATATCACACACTGTACCCCAATTATATCACACACCCTACCCCATTAAATCACCCAGCGTTCTCCATTATATCACACACTCTACCCCCATTATATCACACACACTACCCCCATTATATCACACACTCTAACCCATTATGTCACCCAGCGTTCCCCATTGTATCACACACTCTAACCCCATTATATCACACACTCTACCCCATTATATCAGCCAGTGTTCTCCATTATATCACACACTCTGCCCCATTATATCACTCAGCTTTCTCCATTATATCACACACTCTACCCCCATTATATCACCCAGCGTTCTCCATTATATCACACACTCTACCCCATTATATCACCCAGCATTCTCCATTATATCACGCACTGTACCCCATCATATCACCCAGTGTTCTCCATTATAGCACACACTCTACCCCATTATATCACCCAGTGTTCTCCATTATAGCACACACTCTACCCCATTATATCACCCAGCGTTCTCCATTGTATCACACACTCTACCCCATTATATCACCCAGCCTTCTCCATTATATCACACACTCTACCCCATTATATCACCCAGCGTTCTCCATTATATCACACACTCAATCCCCTTTATATCACCCAGCGTTCTCCATTATATCACACTGACTACCACATTGTATCACCCACCGTTCTCCATTATATCACACACTCTACCCCATTATATCACCCAGTGTTCTGCATTATATCACACACTCTACCCCCATTATATCACACAGCGTTCTCCATTATATCACACATCCTACCCCCATTATATCAGCCAGCGTTCTCCATTATATCACACTCTCTACCCCATTATATCACCCAGCGTTCTCCATTATATCACACACTCTACACCATTATATCACCCACTGTTCTCCATTATATCCCACACTCTACCCCATTATATCACCTAGCGTTCTCCATTATATCACACACCCTACCCTATTATATCACCCAGCATTCTCCATTATATCACACACTGTACCCCCAGTATATCACCCAGCGTTCTCCATTATATCACACACTCTACCCCATTATATCACCCAGCGTTCTCCATTATATCACACACTCTACCCCATTATATCAACTAGCCATCTCCATTATATCACACACTCTACCCCATTATATCACCCAGCGTTCTCCATTATATCACACACTCTACCCCATTATATCACCCAGCGTTCACCATTAAATCACACACTCTACCCCCATTATATCACACACTCTACCCCCATTATACCACCCAGCATTCTCCATTATATCAGATACTTCACCTCCATTATATCACACACTCTACCCCCATTAGACCACCCAGTATTCTCCATTATATCACACTATCTACCCCCATTATATCACCCAGCGTTCTCCTTTATATCACACACTCTACCCCATTATATCACCCAGCGTTCCCCATTATATGACACACTCTACCCCCATTATATCACACACTCTACCCCATTATATCACCTAGCGTTCTCCATTATATCACACCCTCTACCGCATTATATCACCCAGCGTTCTCCATTATATCACACTCTCTACCCCCATTATATCACACACTCTACCCCATTATATCACCTAGCGTTCTCCATTATATCACATACTCCTCCCCCATTATATCACACACTCTACCCCATTATATAACACACTCTACCCCCATTATATCACACACTCTACCCCATTAAATCACCCAGCGTTCTCCATTATATCACACACGCTACCCATCATATCACCCAGCGTTCTCCATTATATCACACACTCTACCCCATTATATCACCCAGCGTTCTCCATTATATCACACACTCTACCCCATTATATCACCCAGCGTTCTCCATTATATCACGCACTGTACCCCATCATATCACCCAGCGTTCTCCATTATATCACACACTCTACCCCATTATATCACCCAGCGTTCTCCATTAAATCACACGCTCTACCCCCATTATATCCCACACTCTACCCCATGATATCACACACTACCCCATTATATCACACACTCTACCCCATTATATCACACACTCTACGCCGATTATATCACATACTCTACCCCCATTATATCACACACGCTAACCCATTATGTCACCCAGCGTTCCCCATTGTATCACACACTCTAACCCCATTATATCACACACTCTACCCCATTATATCAGCCAGTGTTCTCCATTATATCACACACTCTGCCCCATTATATCACTCAGCTTTCTCCATTATATCACACACTCTACCCCCATTATATCACCCAGCGTTCTCCATTATATCACACACTCTACCCCATTATATCACCCAGCATTCTCCATTATATCACACACTCTACCCCATTATATAACACACTCTACCCCCATTATATCACACACTCTACCCCATTAAATCACCCAGCGTTCTCCATTATATCACACACGCTACCCATCATATCACCCAGCGTTCTCCATTATATCACACACTCTACCCCATTATATCACCCAGCGTTCTCCATTATATCACACACTCTACCCCATTATATCACCCAGCGTTCTCCATTATATCACGCACTGTACCCCATCATATCACCCAGCGTTCTCCATTATATCACACACTCTACCCCATTATATCACCCAGCGTTCTCCATTAAATCACACGCTCTACCCCCATTATATCCCACACTCTACCCCATGATATCACACACTACCCCATTATATCACACACTCTACCCCATTATATCACACACTCTACGCCGATTATATCACATACTCTACCCCCATTATATCACACACTCTAACCCATTATGTCACCCAGCGTTCCCCATTGTATCACACACTCTAACCCCATTATATCACACACTCTACCCCATTATATCAGCCAGTGTTCTCCATTATATCACACACTCTGCCCCATTATATCACTCAGCTTTCTCCATTATATCACACACTCTACCCCCATTATATCACCCAGCGTTCTCCATTATATCACACACTCTACCCCATTATATCACCCAGCATTCTCCATTATATCACGCACTGTACCCCATCATATCACCCAGTGTTCTCCATTATAGCACACACTCTACCCCATTATATCACCCAGTGTTCTCCATTCTAGCACACACTCTACCACATTATATCACCCAGCGTTCTCCATTGTATCACACACTCTACCCCATTATATCACCCAGCCTTCTCCATTATATCACACACTCTACCCCATTATATCACCCAGCGTTCTCCATTATATCACACTGACTACCCCAGTATATCACACACCGTTCTCCATTATATCATACACTCTACCCCCATTATATCACAGACTCTCCCCCATTATATCACCCAGCGTTCTCCATTATATCACACACTCTTCCCCATTATATCACCCAGCGTTCTCCATTATATCACACAAACTACCCCATTATATCACCCAGCGTTCTCCATTATATCACACTGACTACCCCAGTATATCACACACCGTTCTCCATTATATCATACACTCTACCCCCATTATATCACAGACTCTCCCCCATTATATCACCCAGCGTTCTCCATTATATCACACACTCTTCCCCATTATATCACCCAGCGTTCTCCATTATATCACACAAACTACCCCATTATATCACCCAGCGTTCTCCATTATATCACACACTCTACCCCCATTATATCACACACTCTACCCCATTATATCACCCAGCGTTCTCCATGATATCACTCACTCTACCCCATTATATCACCGAGCGTTCTCCATTATATCACACACTCTTCCCAATTATATCACACACTCTACCCCATTATATCACCCAGCGTTCTCCATTATATCACTCACTCTACCCCATTATATCACCGAGCGTTCTCCATTATATCACACACTCTACCCCCATTATATCACACTCTCTACCCCATTGTAGCACCCAGCATTCTCCATTATCTCACACACTCTTCCCCAATATATCTCCCAGCGTTGTCCATTATATCACTCACTCTACCCCATTATATCACCCAACATTCTCCATTATATCACCCACTCTACCCCCATTATATCACCCAGCGTTCTCCATTGTCTCACACACTCTACCCCCATTATATCACCGAGCGTTCTCCATTATATCACACACTCTACCCTCATTATCTCACCCAGCGTTCTCTATTATATCACACCCACTACCCCATTATATCACCCAACATTCTCCATTATATCACCCACTCTACCCCCATTATATCACCGAGCGTTCACCATTATATCACACACGCTACCGCATTCTATCACCCAGCGTTTTGCATTATATCATACACTCTACCCCATTATATCACCCATCGTTCTCCATTATATCACACACTCTACCCCCATTATATCACACACTCTACCCCATTATATCACCCAGCGTTCTCCATTATATCACACTCTACCCTTATTATATCACACACTCTACCCCCATTATATCACACTCTCTACCCCATTCTAGCACCCAGCATTCTCCATTATATCACACACTCTTCCCCAATATATCACCCAGCGTTGTCCATTATATCACTCACTCTACCCCATTATATCACCGAGCTTTCACGATTATATCACACACTCTACCCTCATTAACTCACCCAGCGTTCTCTATTATATCACACCCACTTCCCCATTAAATCACCCAGCATTCTCCATTATATCACACACTCTACCCCAATGTATCACCCAGCATTCTGCATTATATCACACACTCTTCCCCATTATATCACCCAGCGTTCTCCATTATACCACACACTCTACCCCATTATATCACCCAGCGTTCTCCATTATATCATACACTCTACCCCCATTATATCACACACTCTACCCATTATATCACCACGCGTTCTCCATTATATCACACACTCTTCCCCATTATATCACCCAGCGTTCTCCATTATATCACACACTCTACCCCCATTATATCACCCAGCGTTCTCCATTATATCACACAATCTACCCCATCATATTACTCAGCGTTCCCCATTATATCACACACTCTACCCGCATTATATCACACACTCTACCCCATTATATCACCCAGCGTTCTCCATTATATCACTCACTCTACCCCATTATATCACCGAGCGTTCTCCATTATATCACACACTCTTCCCCATTTTATCAGCAGCATTCTCCATTATATCACACCCTCTACCCCCATTATATAACCCAGCGTTCTCCATTATATCACACACTATACTCCATTATATCACCCAGCGATCTCCATTATATCACACACTCTACCCCATTATATCACCCAGCGTTCTCCATTATATCATACACTCTACCCCTTTATATCACCCATCGTTCTCCATTATATCACACACTCTACACCCATTATATCACACAGTCTACCCCATTATATCACCCAGCGTTCTCCATTATATCACACACTCTACCCTTATTATATCACACATTCTACCCCCATTATATCACACTCTCTACCCCATTCTAGCACCCAGCATTCTCCATTATATCACACACTCTTCCCCAATATATCACCCAGCGTTGTCCATTATATCACTCACTCTACCCCATTATATCACCGAGCGTTCACCATTATATCACGCACTCTACCCTCATTAACTCACCCAGCGTTCTCTATTATATCACACCCACTTCCCCATTAAATCACCCAGCATTCTCCATTATATCACCCACTCTACCCCCATTATATCACCCAGCGTTCTCCATTAGTTCACACACTCTACCCCCATTATGTCACCCAGCGTTATCCATTATATCACACACTCTACCCCATTATATCACCCAGCGTTCTCCATCATATCACACACTCTACCCCATTATATCACCAGCATTCTCCATTATATCACTCCCTCTACCCCATTGTATCACCCAGCCTTCTCCATAATATCACGCACTCTACCCCATTATATCACAAAGCGTTCTCCAGTATATCACTCACTCTACCGCATTATATCACAAAGCGTTCTCCAGTATATCACACACTCTACCCCCATTATATCACACTCTCTACCCCATTGTAGCACCCAGCATTCTCCATTATCTCACACACTCTTCCCCAATATATCACCCATCGTTCTCCATTATATCACACACTCTACACCCATTATATCACACAGTCTACCCCATTATATCACCCAGCGTTCTCCATTATATCACACACTCTACCCTTATTATATCACACATTCTACCCCCATTATATCACACTCTCTACCCCATTCTAGCACCCAGCATTCTCCATTATATCACACACTCTTCCCCAATATATCACCCAGCGTTGTCCATTATATCACTCACTCTACCCCATTATATCACCGAGCGTTCACCATTATATCACACACTCTACCCTCATTAACTCACCCAGCGTTCTCTATTATATCACACCCACTTCCCCATTAAATCACCCAGCATTCTCCATTATATCACCCACTCTACCCCCATTATATCACCCAGCGTTCTCCATTAGTTCAAACACTCTACCCCCATTATGTCACCCAGCGTTATCCATTATATCACACACTCTACCCCATGATATCACCCAGCGTTCTCCATCATATCACACACTCTACCCCATTATATCACCAGCATTCTCCATTATATCACTCCCTCTACCCCATTGTATCACCCAGCCTTCTCCATAATATCACGCACTCTACCGCATTATATCACAAAGCGTTCTCCAGTATATCACACACTCTACCCCCATTATATCACACTCTCTACCCCATTGTAGCACCCAGCATTCTCCATTATCTCACACACTCTTCCCCAATATATCACCCAGCGTTGTCCATTATATCACTCACTCTACCCCATTATATCACCCAACATTCTCCATTATATCACCCACTCTACCCCCATTATATCACCCAGCGTTCTCCATTGTCTCACACACTCTACCCCCATTATATCACCGAGCGTTCTCCATTATATCACACACTCTACCCTCATTATCTCACCCAGTGTTCTCTATTATATCACACCCACTACCCCATTATATCACCCAACATTCTCCATTATATCACCCACTCTACCCCCATTATATCACCGAGCGTTCACCATTATATCACACACGCTACCGCATTCTATCACCCAGCGTTTTGCATTATATCATACACTCTACCCCATTATATCACCCATCGTTCTCCATTATATCACACACTCTACCCCCATTATATCACACACTCTACCCCATTATATCACCCAGCGTTCTCCATTATATCACACTCTATCCTTATTATATCACACACTCTACCCCCATTATATCACACTCTCTACCCCATTCTAGCACCCACCATTCTCCATTATATCACACACTCTTCCCCAATATATCACCCAGCGTTGTCCATTATATCACTCACTCTACCCCATTATATCACCGAGCGTTCACCATTATATCACACACTCTACCCTCATTAACTCACCCAGCGTTCTCTATTATATCACACCCACTTCCCCATTAAATCACCCAGCGTTCTCCATTATATCACACACTCTACCCCAATGTATCACCCAGCATTCTGCATTATATCACACACTCTTCCCCATTATATCACCCAGCGTTCTTCATTATACCACACACTCTACCCCATTATATCACCCAGCGTTCTCCATTATATCATACACTCTACCCCCATTATATCACACACTCTACCCATTATATCACCACGCGTTCTCCATTATATCACACACTCTTCCCCATTATATCACCCAGCGTTCTCCATTTTATCACACACTCTAACCCCATTATATCACCCAGCGTTCTCCATTATATCACACAATCTACCCCATCATATTACTCAGCGTTCCCCATTATATCACACACTCTACCCGCATTATATCACACACTCTACCCCATTATATCACCCAGCGTTCTCCATTATATCACTCACTCTACCCCATTATATCACCGAGCGTTCTCCATTATATCACACACTCTTCCCCATTTTATCAGCAGCATTCTCCATTATATCACACCCTCTACCCCCATTATATAACCCAGCGTTCTCCATTATATCACACACTATACTCCATTATATCACCCAGCGATCTCCATTATATCACACACTCTACCCCATTATATCACCCATCGTTCTCCATTATATCACACACTCTACACCCATTATATCACACAGTCTACCCCATTATATCACCCAGCGTTCTCCATTATATCACACACTCTACCCTTATTATATCACACATTCTACCCCCATTATATCACACTCTCTACCCCATTCTAGCACCCAGCATTCTCCATTATCTCACACACTCTTCCCCAATATATCACCCAGCGTTGTCCATTATATCACTCACTCTACCCCATTATATCACCCAACATTCTCCATTATATCACCCACTCTACCCCCATTATATCACCCAGCGTTCTCCATTGTCTCACACACTCTACCCCCATTATATCACCGAGCGTTCTCCATTATATCACACACTCTACCCTCATTATCTCACCCAGCGTTCTCTATTATATCACACCCACTACCCCATTATATCACCCAACATTCTCCATTATATCACCCACTCTACCCCCATTATATCACCGAGCGTTCACCATTATATCACACACGCTACCGCATTCTATCACCCAGCGTTTTGCATTATATCATACACTCTACCCCATTATATCACCCATCGTTCTCCATTATATCACACACTCTACCCCCATTATATCACACACTCTACCCCATTATATCACCCAGCGTTCTCCATTATATCACACTCTACCCTTATTATATCACACACTCTACCCCCATTATATCACACTCTCTACCCCATTCTAGCACCCAGCATTCTCCATTATATCACACACTCTTCCCCAATATATCACCCAGCGTTGTCCATTATATCACTCACTCTACCCCATTATATCACCGAGCGTCACCATTATATCACACACTCTACCCTCATTAACTCACCCAGCGTTCTCTATTATATCACACCCACTTCCCCATTAAATCACCCAGCGTTCTCCATTATATCACACACTCTACCCTTATTATATCACACATTCTACCCCCATTATATCACACTCTCTACCCCATTCTAGCACCCAGCATTCTCCATTATATCACACACTCTTCCCCAATATATCACCCAGCGTTGTCCATTATATCACTCACTCTACCACATTATATCACCGAGCGTTCACCATTATATCACACACTCTACCCTCATTAACTCACCCAGCGTTCTCTATTATATCACACCCACTTCCCCATTAAATCACCCAGCATTCTCCATTATATCACCCACTCTACCCCCATTATATCACCCAGCGTTCTCCATCATATCACACACTCTACCCCATTATATCACCAGCATTCTCCATTATATCACTCCCTCTACCCCATTGTATCACCCAGCCTTCTCCATAATATCACGCACTCTACCGCATTATATCACAAAGCGTTCTCCAGTATATCACACACTCTACCCCCATTATATCACACTCTCTACCCCATTGTAGCACCCAGCATTCTCCATTATCTCACACACTCTTCCCCAATATATCACCCAGCGTTGTCCATTATATCACTCACTCTACCCCATTATATCACCCAACATTCTCCATTATATCACCCACTCTACCCCCATTATATCACCCAGCGTTCTCCATTGTCTCACACACTCTACCCCCATTATATCACCGAGCGTTCTCCATTATATCACACACTCTACCCTCATTATCTCACCCAGCGTTCTCTATTATATCACACCCACTACCCCATTATATCACCCAACATTCTCCATTATATCACCCACTCTACCCCCATTATATCACCGAGCGTTCACCATTATATCACACACGCTACCGCATTCTATCACCCAGCGTTTTGCATTATATCATACACTCTTCCCCATTATATCACCCATCGTTCTCCATTATATCACACACTCTACCCCCATTATAACACACACTCTACCCCATTATATCACCCAGCGTTCTCCATTATATCACACTCTACCCTTATTATATCACACACTCTACCCCCATTATATCACACTCTCTACCCCATTCTAGCACCCAGCATTCTCCATTATATCACACACTCTTCCCCAATATATCACCCAGCGTTATCCATTATATCACTCACGCTACCCCATTATATCACCGAGCGTTCACCAGTATATCACACACTCTACCCTCATTAACTCACCCAGCGTTCTCTATTATATCACACCCACTTCCCCATTAAATCACCCAGGGTTCTCCATTATATCACACACTCTACCCCAATGTATCACCCAGCATTCTGCATTATATCACACACTCTTCCCCATTATATCACCCAGCGTTCTCCATTATACCACACACTCTACCCCATTATATCACCCAGCGTTCTCCATTATATCATACACTCTACCCCCATTATATCACACACTCTACCCATTATATCACCACGCGTTCTCCATTATATCACACACTCTTCCCCATTATATCACCCAGCGAAATCCATTATATCACACACTCTACCCCCATTATATCACCCAGCGTTCTCCATTATATCACACAATCTACCCCATCATATTACTCAGCGTTCCCCATTATATCACACACTCTACCCGCATTATATCACACACTCTACCCCATTATATCACCCAGCGTTCTCCATTATATCACTCACTCTACCCCATTATATCACCGAGCGTTCTCCATTATATCACACACTCTTCCCCATTTTATCAGCAGCATTCTCCATTATATCACACCCTCTACCCCCATTATATAACCCAGCGTTCTCCATTATATCACACACTATACTCCATTATATCACCCAGCGATCTCCATTATATCACACACTCTACCCCATTATATCACCCAGCGTTCTCCATTATATCATACACTCTACCCCTTTATATCACCCATCGTTCTCCATTATATCACACACTCTACACCCATTATATCACACAGTCTACCCCATTATATCACCCAGCGTTCTCCATTATATCACACACTCTACCCTTATTATATCACACATTCTACCCCCATTATATCACACTCTCTACCCCATTCTAGCACCCAGCATTCTCCATTATATCACACACTCTTCCCCAATATATCACCCAGCGTTGTCCATTATATCACTCACTCTACCCCATTATATCACCGAGCATTCACCATTATATCACACACTCTACCCTCATTAACTCACCCAGCTTTCTCTATTATATCACACCCACTTCCCCATTAAATCACCCAGCATTCTCCATTATATCACCCACTCTACCCCCATTATATCACCCAGCGTTCTCCATTAGTTCACACACTCTACCCCCATTATGTCACCCAGCGTTATCCATTATATCACACACTCTACCCCATTATATCACCCAGCGTTCTCCATCATATCACACACTCTACCCCATTATATCACCAGCATTCTCCATTATATCACTCCCTCTAACCCATTGTATCACCCAGCCTTCTCCATAATATCACGCACTCTACCGCATTATATCACAAAGCGTTCTCCAGTATATCACACACTCTACCCCATTATAGCACCCAGCCTTCTCCATTATATCACACACTCTAACCCAATGTATCACCCAGCATTCTCCATTATACCACACACTCTACCCCATTATATCACCCAGCGTTCTCCATTATATCACACACTCTTCCCCATTATATCACCCAGCGTTCTCCATTATATCACACAAACTACCCCATTATATCACCCAGCGTTCTCCATTATATCACACACTCTACCCCCATTATATCACACACTCTACCCCATTATATCACCCAGCGTTCTCCATGATATCACTCACTCTACCCCATTATATCACCGAGCGTTCTCCATTATATCACACACTCTTCCCAATTATATCACACACTCTACCCCATTATATCACCCAGCGTTCTCCATGATATCACTCACTCTACCCCATTATATCACCCAGCGTTCTCCATTATATCACTCACTCTACCCCATTATATCACCGAGCGTTCTCCATTATATCACACACTCTACCCCCATTATATCACACTCTCTACCCCATTGTAGCAACCAGCATTCTCCATTATCTCACACACTCTTCCCCAATATATCTCCCAGCGTTGTCCATTATATCACTCACTCTACCCCATTATATCACCCAACATTCTCCATTATATCACCCACTCTACCCCCATTATATCACCCAGCCTTCTCCATTGTCTCACACACTCTACCCCCATTATATCACCGAGCGTTCTCCATTATATCACACACTCTACCCTCATTATCTCACCCAGCGTTCTCTATTATATCACACCCACTACCCCATTATATCACCCAACATTCTCCATTATATCACCCACTCTACCCCCATTATATCACCGAGCGTTCACCATTATATCACACACGCTACCCCATTCTATCACCCAGCGTTTTGCATTATATCATACACTCTACCCCATTATATCACCCATCGTTCTCCATTATATCACACACTCTACCCCCATTATATCACACACTCTACCCCATTATATCACCCAGCGTTCTCCATTATATCACACTCTACCCTTATTATATCACACACTCTACCCCCATTATATCACACTCTCTACCCCATTCTAGCACCCAGCATTCTCCATTATATCACACACTCTTCCCCAATATATCACCCAGCGTTGTCCATTATATCACTCACTCTACCCCATTATATCACCGAGCGTTCACCATTATATCACACACTCTACCCTCATTAACTCACCCAGCGTTCTCTATTATATCACACCCACTTCCCCATTAAATCACCCAGCATTCTCCATTATATCACCCACTCTACCCCCATTATATCACCCAGCGTTCTCCATTAGTTCACACATTCTACCCCCATTATGTCACCCAGCGTTATCCATTATATCACACACTCTACCCCATTATATCACCCAGCGTTCTCCATCATATCACACACTCTACCCCATTATATCACCAGCATTCTCCATTATATCACACCCTCTACCCCATTGTATCACCCAGCCTTCTCCATAATATCACGCACTCTACCGCATTATATCACAAAGCGTTCTCCAGTATATCACACACTCTACCCCATTATAGCACCCAGCCTTCTCCATTATATCACACACTCTACCCCAATGTATCACCCAGCATTCTCCATTATATCACACACTCTTCCCCATTATATCACCCAGCGTTCTCCATTATACCACACACTCTACCCCGTTATATCACACACCGTTCTCCATTATATCATACACTCTACCCCCATTATATCACAGACTCTCCCCCATTATATCACCCAGCGTTCTCCATTATATCACACACTCTACCCCCATTATATCACACTCTCTACCCCATTGTAGCACCCAGCATTCTCCATTATCTCACACACTCTTCCCCAATATATCACCCAGCGTTGTCCATTATATCACTCACTCTGCCCCATTATATCACCCAACATTCTCCATTATATCACCCACTCTACCCCCATTATATCACCCAGCGTTCTCCATTGTCTCACACACTCTACCCCCATTATATCACCGAGCGTTCTCCATTATATCACACACTCTACCCTCATTATCTCACCCAGCGTTCTCTATTATATCACACCCACTACCCCATTATATCACCCAACATTCTCCATTATATCACACACGCTACCCCATTCTATCACCCAGCGTTTTGCATTATATCATACACTCTACCCCATTATATCACCCATCGTTCTCCATTATATCACACACTCTACCCCCATTATATCACACACTCTACCCCATTATATCACCCAGCGTTCTCCATTATATCACACTCTACCCTTATTATATCACACACTCTACCCCCATTATATCACACTCTCTACCCCATTCTAGCACCCAGCATTCTCCATTATATCACACACTCTTCCCCAATATATCACCCAGCGTTGTCCATTATATCACTCACTCTACCCCATTATATCACCGAGCGTTCACCATTATATCACACACTCTACCCTCATTAACTCACCCAGCGTTCTCTATTATATCACACCCACTTCCCCATTAAATCACCCAGCATTCTCCATTATATCACCCACTCTACCCCCATTATATCACCCAGCGTTCTCCATTAGTTCACACATTCTACCCCCATTATGTCACCCAGCGTTATCCATTATATCACACACTCTACCCCATTATATCACCCAGCGTTCTCCATCATATCACACACTCTACCCCATTATATCACCAGCATTCTCCATTATATCACACCCTCTACCCCATTGTATCACCCAGCCTTCTCCATAATATCACGCACTCTACCGCATTATATCACAAAGCGTTCTCCAGTATATCACACACTCTACCCCATTATAGCACCCAGCCTTCTCCATTATATCACACACTCTACCCCAATGTATCACCCAGCATTCTCCATTATATCACACACACTTCCCCATTATATCACCCAGCGTTCTCCATTATACCACACACTCTACCCCGTTATATCACACACCGTTCTCCATTATATCATACACTCTACCCCCATTATATCACAGACTCTCCCCCATTATATCACCCAGCGTTCTCCATTATATCACACACTCTACCCCCATTATATCACACACTCCACCCCCATTATATCACACACTCTACCCCATTATATCACCCAGCGTTCTCCATTATATCACACACTCTTCCCCATTATATCACCCAGCGTTCTCCATTATATCACACAAACTACCCCATTATATCACACAGCGTTCTCCATTATATCACACACTCTACCCCCATTATATCACCCAGCGTTCTCCATTATATCACACAATCTACCCCATCATATTACTCAGCGTTCCCCATTATATCACACACTTTTCCCCCCATTATATCACACACTCTACCCCATTATATCACCCAGCGTTCTCCATGATATCACTCACTCTACCCCATTATATCACCGAGCGTTCTCCATTATATCACACACTCTTCCCAATTATATCACACACTCTACCCCATTATATCACCCAGCGTTCTCCATTATATCACACACTCTACCCCCATTATATCACACTCTCTACCCCATTGTAGCACCCAGCATTCTCCATTATCTCACACACTCTTCCCCAATATATCATCCAGCGTTGTCCATTATATCACTCACTCTACCCCATTATATCACCCAACATTCTCCATTATATCACCCACTCTACCCCCATTATATCACCCAGCGTTCTCCATTATATCACACACTCTACCCCCATTATATCACCCAGCGTTCTCCATAATATCACACACTCTACCGCATTATATCACAAAGCGTTCTCCAGTACATCACACACTCTACCCCATTATAACACCCAGCATTCTCCATTATATCACACACTCTACCCCAATGTATCACCCAGCATTCTGCATTATATCACACACTCTTCCCCATTATATCACCCAGCGTTCTCCATTATACCACACACTCTACCCCATTATATCACCCAGCGTTCTCCATTATATCATACACTCTACCCCCATTATATCACACACTCTACCCATTATATCACCACGCGTTCTCCATTATATCACACACTCTTCCCCATTATATCACCCAGCGTTCTCCATTATATCACACACTCTACCCCCATTATATCACCCAGCGTTCTCCATTATATCACACAATCTACCCCATCATATTACTCAGCGTTCCCCATTATATCACACACTCTACCCGCATTATATCACACACTCTACCCCATTATATCACCCAGCGTTCTCCATTATATCACTCACTCTACCCCATTATATCACCGAGCGTTCTCCATTATATCACACACTCTTCCCCATTTTATCAGCAGCATTCTCCATTATATCACACCCTCTACCCCCATTATATAACCCAGCGTTCTCCATTATATCACATACTATACTCCATTATATCACCCAGCGATCTCCATTATATCACACACTCTACCCCATTATATCACCCAGCGTTCTCCATTATATCATACACTCTACCCCTTTATATCACCCATCGTTCTCCATTATATCACACACTCTACCCCCATTATATCACACACTCTACCCCATTATATCACCCAGCGTTCTCCATTATATCACACACTCTACCCTTATTATATCACACACTCTACCCCCATTATATCACACTCTCTACCCCATTCTAGCACCCAGCATTCTCCATTATATCACACACTCTTCCCCAATATATCACCCAGCGTTGTCCATTATATCACTCACTCTACCCCATTATATCACCGAGCGTTCACCATTATATCACACACTCTACCCTCATTAACTCACCCAGCGTTCTCTATTATATCACACCCACTTCCCCATTAAATCACCCAGCATTCTCCATTATATCACCCACTCTACCCCCATTATATCACCCAGCGTTCTCCATTAGTTCACACACTCTACCCCCATTATGTCACCCAGCGTTATCCATTATATCACACACTCTACCCCATTATATCACCCAGCGTTCTCCATCATATCACACACTCTACCCCATTATATCACCAGCATTCTCCATTATATCACACCCTCTACCCCATTGTATCACCCAGCCTTCTCCATAATATCACGCACTCTACCGCATTATATCACAAAGCGTTCTCCAGTATATCACACACTCTACCCCATTATAGCACCCAGCCTTCTCCATTATATCACACACTCTACCCCAATGTATCACCCAGCATTCTCCATTATACCACACACTCTACCCCGTTATATCACACACCGTTCTCCATTATATCATACACTCTACCCCCATTATATCACAGACTCTCCCCCATTATATCACCCAGCGTTCTCCATTATATCACACACTCTTCCCCATTATATCACCCAGCGTTCTCCATTATATCACACAAACTACCCCATTATATCACCCAGCGTTCTCCATTATATCACACACTCTACCCCCATTTTATCACACACTCTACCCCATTATATCACCCAGCCTTCTCCATGTTATCACTCACTCTACCCCATTATATCACCGAGCGTTCTCCATTATATCACACACTCTTCCCAATTATATCACACACTCTACCCCATTATATCACCCAGCGTTCTCCATTATATCACTCACTCTACCCCATTATATCACCGAGCGTTCTCCATTATATCACACACTCTACCCCCATTATATCACACTCTCTACCCCATTGTAGCACCCAGCATTCTCCATTATCTCACACACTCTTCCCCAATATATCACCCAGCGTTGTCCATTATATCACCCACTCTACCCCATTATATCACCCAACATTCTCCATTATATCACCCAATCTACCCCCATTATATCACCCAGCGTTCTCCATTGTCTCACACACTCTACCCTCATTATCTCACCCAGCGTTCTCTATTATATCACACCCACTACCCCATTATATCACCCAACATTCTCCATTATATCACCCACTCTACCCCCATTATATCACCGAGCGTTCGCCATTATATCACACACGCTACCCCATTCTATCACCCAGCGTTTTGCATTATATCATACACTCTACCCCATTATATCACACAGCGTTCTCCATTATATCACACTCTCTACCCCCGTTATATCACCCAGCGTTCTCGATTGTCTCACACACTCTACCCCCATTATATCACCGAGCGTTCTCCTTTATATCACACACTCTACCCTCATTATCTCACCCAGCGTTCTCTATTATATCACACCCACTACCCCATTATATCACCCAACATTCTCCATTATATCACCCACTCTACCCCCATTATATCACCCAGCGTTCTCCATTATATCACACACTCTACCCGCATTAAATCACACAGCGTTATCCATTATATCACACACTCTACCCCATTTTATCACCAGCATTCTCCATTATATCACACCCTCTACCCCCATTATATCACCCAGCGTTCTCCATTATATCACACACTATACTCCATTATATCACCCAGCGATCTCCATTATATCACACTCTCTACCCCATTGTATCACCCAGCGTTCTCCATAATATCACACACGCTACCGCATTCTATCACCCAGCGTTTTGCATTATATCATACACTCTACCCCATTATATCACCCATCGTTCTCCATTATATCACACTCTACCCTTATTATATCACACACTCTACCCCCATTATATCACACTCTCTACCCCATTCTAGCACCCAGCATTCTCCATTATATCACACACTCTTCCCCAATATATCACCCAGCGTTGTCCATTATATCACTCACTCTACCCCATTATATCACCGAGCGTTCACCATTATATCACACACTCTACCCTCATTAACTCACCCAGCGTTCTCTATTATATCACACCCACTTCCCCATTAAATCACCCAGCGTTCTCCATTATATCACACACTCTACCCCAATGTATCACCCAGCATTCTGCATTATATCACACACTCTTCCCCATTATATCACCCAGCGTTCTCCATTATACCACACACTCTACCCCATTATATCACCCAGCGTTCTCCATTATATCATACACTCTACCCCCATTATATCACACACTCTACCCATTATATCACCACGCGTTCTCCATTATATCACCCACTCTTCCCCATTATATCACCCAGCGTTCTCCATTATATCACACACTCTACCCCCATTATATCACCCAGCGTTCTCCATTATATCACACAATCTACCCCATCATATTACTCAGCGTTCCCCATTATATCACACACTCTACCCGCATTATATCACACACTCTACCCCATTATATCACCCAGCGTTCTCCATTATATCACTCACTCTACCCCATTATATCACCGAGCGTTCTCCATTATATCACACACTCTTCCCCATTTTATCAGCAGCATTCTCCATTATATCACACCCTCTACCCCCATTATATAACCCAGCGTTCTCCATTATATCACACACTCTAACCCCATTATATCACCCAGCGATCTCCATTATATCACACACTCTACCCCATTATATCACCCAGCGTTCTCCATTATATCACACACTCTACCCTTATTATATCACACATTCTACCCCTATTATATCACACTCTCTACCCCATTCTAGCACCCAGCATTCTCCATTATATCACACACTCTTCCCCAATATATCACCCAGCGTTGTCCATTATATCACTCACTCTACCCCATTATATCACCGATCGTTCACCATTATATCACACACTCTACCCTCATTAACTCACCCAGCGTTCTCTATTATATCACACCCACTTCCCCATTAAATCACCCAGCATTCTCCATTATATCACCCACTCTACCCCCATTATATCACCCAGCGTTCTCCATTAGTTCACACACTCTACCCCCATTATGTCACCCAGCGTTATCCATTATATCACACACTCTACCCCATTATATCACCCAGCGTTCTCCATCATATCACACACTCTACCCCATTATATCACCAGCATTCTCCATTATATCACTCCCTCTACCCCATTGTATCACCCAGCCTTCTCCATAATATCACGCACTCTACCGCATTATATCACAAAGCGTTCTCCAGTATATCACACACCCTACCCCATTATAGCACGCAGCCTTCTCCATTATATCACACACTCTACCCCGTTATATCACACACCGTTCTCCATTATATCATACACTCTACCCCCATTATATCACAGACACTCCCCCATTATATCACCCAGCCTTCTCCATTATATCACACACTCTACCCCGTTATATCACACACCGTTCTCCATTATATCATACACTCTACCCCCATTATATCACAGACACTCCCCCATTATATCACCCAGCGTTCTCCATTATATCACACACTCTTCCCCATTATATCACCCAGCGTTCTCCATTATATCACACAAACTACCCGATTATATCACCCAGCGTTCTCCATTATATCACACACTCTACCCCCATTATATCACACACTCTACCCCATTATATCACCCAGCGTTCTCCATGATATCACTCACTCTACCCCATTATATCACCGAGCGTTCTCCATTATATCACACACTCTTCCCAATTATATCACACACTCTACCCCATTATATCACCGAGCGTTCTCCATTATATCACTCACTCTACCCCATTATATCACCGAGCGTTCTCCATTATATCACACACTATTCCCCATTTTATCAGCAGCATTCTCCATTATATCACACCCTCTACCCCCATTATATAACCCAGCGTTCTCCATTATATCACACACTATACTCCATTATATCATCCAGCGATCTCCATTATATCACACACTCTACCCCATTATATCACCCAGCGTTCTCCATTATATCATACACTCTACCCCTTTATATCACCCATCGTTCTCCATTATATCACACACTCTACACCCATTATATCACACAGTCTACCCCATTATATCACCCAGCGTTCTCCATTATATCACACACTCTACCCTTATTATATCACACATTCTACCCCCATTATATCACACTCTCTACCCCATTCTAGCACCCAGCATTCTCCATTATATCACACACTCTTCCCCAATATATCACCCAGCGTTGTCCATTATATCACTCACTCTACCCCATTATATCACCGAGCGTTCACCATCATATCACACACTCTTCCCCATTATATCACCAGCATTCTCCATTATATCACACCCTCTACCCCACTGTATCACCCAGCGTTCTCCATAATATCACACACTCTACCGCATTATATCACAAAGCGTTCTCCAGTATATCACAAACTCTACCCCATTATAGCACCCAGCGTTCTCCATTATATCACACACTCTACCCCCATTATGTCACCCAGCGTTATCCGTTATATCACACACTCTACCCCAATGTATCACCCAGCATTCTCCATTATATCACACACTCTTCCCCATTATATCACCCAACGTTCTCCATTATACCACACACTCTACCCCATTATATCACCCAGCGTTCTCCATTATATCATAACTCTACCCCCATTATATCACACACTCTACCCCATTATATCACCCAGCGTTCTCCATTATATCACACACTCTACCCCCATTATATCACACACTCTACCCCATTATATCACCCAGCGTTCTCCATTATATCACACACTCTTCCCCATTATATCACCCAGCGTTCTCCATTATATCACACACTCTACCCCATTATATCACCCAGCGTTCTCCATTATATCACACACTCTACCCCCATTATATCACCCAGCGTTCTCCATTATATCACACAATCTACCCCATCATATTACTCAGCGTTCCCCATTATATCACACACTCTACCCCCATAATATCAAACACTCTACCGCATTATATCACAAAGCGTTCTCCAGTATATCACACACTCTACCCCATTATAGCACCCAGCGTTCTCCATTATATCACACACTCTACCCCATTATATCACCCAGCGTTCTCCATTATATCACACACTCTTCCCCATTATATCACCCAGCGTTCTCCATTATATCACACACTCTACCCCATTATATCACCGAGCGTTCTCCATTATATCACACACTCTACCCCCATTATATCACACTCTATACCCAATGTATCACCCAGCATTCTCCATTATATCACACACTGTTCCCCATTATATCACCCAGCGTTCTCCATTATATCACACACTCTTCCCCATTATATCACCCAGCGTTCTCCAGTATATCACACACTCTACCCCATTATGTCACCCAGCGTTATCCATTAAATCACACACTCTACCCCATTATATCACCCAGCGTTCTCCATCATATCACACACTCTACCCCATTATATCACCAGCATTCTCCAGTATATCACACCTTCTACCCCATTGTATCACCCAGCGTTCTCCATAATATCACACACTCTACCGCATTATATCACAAAGCGTTCTCCAGTATATCACACACTCTACCCCATTATAGCACCCAGCGTTCTCCATTATATCACACACTCTACCCCAATGTATCACCCAGCATTCTCCATTATATCACACACTCTTCCCCATTATATCACCCAACGTTCTCCATTATACCACACACTCTACCCCATTATATCACCCAGCGTTCTCCATTATATCATACACTCTACCCCCATTATATCACACACTCTACCCCATTATATCACCCAGCGTTCTCCATTATATCACACACTCTACCCCCATTATATCACCCAGCGTTCTCCATTATATCACACACTCTTCCCCATTATATCACCCAGCGTTCTCCATTATATCACACACTCTACCCCCATTATATCAACCAGCGTTCTCCATTATATCACACAATCTACCCCATCATATTACTCAGCGTTCCCCATTATATCACACACTCTACCCCCATTATATCACACACTCTACCCCATGATATCATCCAGCGTTCTCCATTATATCACTCACTCTACCCCATTATTTCACCGAGCGTTCTCCATTATATCACACACTCTTCCCCATTATATCACACACTCTACCCCATTATGTCACCCAGCGTTATCCATTAAATCACACACTCTACCCCATTATATCACCCAGCGTTCTCCATCATATCACACACTCTACTCCATTATATCACCTGCATTCTCCATTATATCACACCCTCTACCCCATTGTATCACACACTCTACCCCATTATGTCACCCAGCGTTATCCATTAAATCACACACTCTACCCCATTATATCACCCAGCGTTCTCCATCATATCACACACTCTACTCCATTATATCACCTGCATTCTCCATTATATCACACCCTCTACCCCATTGTATCACCCAGCGTTCTCCATAATATCACACACTCTACCGCATTATATCACAAAGCGTTCTCCATTATATCACACACTCTACCCCAATGTATCACCCAGCATTATGCATTATATCACACACTCTACCCCCATTATATCACACACTACCCCATTATATCACCCAGCGTTCTCCATTATATCACACACTCTACCCCCATTATATCACACACTCTACCCCCATTATATCACACACTCTACCCCATTATATCACCCAGCGTTCTCCATTATATCACACAATCTACCCCATCATATTACTCAGCGTTCCCCATTATATCACACACTCTACCCCCATTATATCACTCACTCTACCCCATTATTTCACCGAGCGTTCTCCATTATATCACACACTCTTCCCCATTATATCACACACTCTACCCCATTATGTCACCCAGCGTTATCCATTAAATCACACACTCAACCCCATTATATCACCCAGCGTTCTCCTTCATATCACACACTCTACTCCATTATATCACCAGCATTCTCTATTATATCACACCCTCTACCCCATTGTATCACCCAGCGTTCTCCATAATATCACACACTCTACCGCATTATATCACAAAGCGTTCTCCAGTATATCACACACTCTACCCCATTATAGCACCCAGCGTTCTCCATTATATCACACAGTCTACCCCAATGTATCACCCAGCATTATGCATTATATCACACACTCTTCCCCATTATATCACCCAGCGTTCTCCATTATATCATACACTCTACCCCCATTATATCACACACTACCCCATTATATCACCCAGCGTTCTCCATTATATCACACACTCTAACCCCATTATATCACACACTCTACCCCCATTATATCACACACTCTACCCCCATTATATCACACACTCTACCCCATTATATCACCCAGCGTTCTCCATTATATCACACACTCTTCCCCATTATATCACCCAGCTTTCTCCATTATATCACACAATCTACCCCATTATATAAGCCAGCGTTCTCCATTATATCACACACTCTACCCCCATTATATCACACACTCTACCCCCATTATATCACACACTCTACCCCATTATATCACCCAGCGTTCTCCATTATATCACACACACTTCCCAATTATATCACTCAGCGTTCTCCATTATATCACACACTCTACCCCATTATGTCACCCAGCGTTATCCATTAAATCACACACTCTACCCCATTATATCACCCAGCGTTCTCCATCATATCACACACTCTACCCCATTATATCACCAGCATTCTCCATTATATCACACCCTCTACCCTCATTATGTCACCCAGCGTTATCCATTAAATCACACACTCTACCCCATTATATCACCCAGCGTTCTCCATCATATCACACACTCTACCCCATTATATCACCAGCATTCTCCATTATATCACACCCTCTACCCCATTGTATCACCCAGCGTTCTCCATAATATCACACACTCTACCGCATTATATCACAAAGCGTTCTCCAGTATATCACACACTCTACCCCATTATAGCACCCAGCGTTCTCCATTATATCACACACTCTACCCCAATGTATCACCCAGCGTTCTCCATTCTACCACACACTCTACCCCATTATATCACCCAACGTTCTCCATTATATCATACACTCTACCCCCATTATATCACACACTACCCCATTATATCACCCAGCGTTCTCCATTGTATCACACACTCTACCCCCATTATATCACACACTCTACCCCCATTAGATCACACACTCTACCCCATTATATCACCCAGCGTTCTCCATTATATCACACACTCTTCCCCATTATATCACCCAGCGTTCTCCATTATATCACACACTCTACCCCATTATCTCACCCAGCGTTCTCCATTATATCACACTCTCTACCCCCATTATATCACACACTACCCCATTATAGCTCCCAGCGTTCTCCATTATATCACACACTCTACCCCAATGTATCACCCAGCGTTCTCCATTATATCATACACTCTACCCCCATTATATCACACACTACCCCATTATATCACCCAGCGTTCTCCATTATATCACACACTCTACCCCCATTAAATCACACACTCTACCCCCATTAGATCACACACTCTACCCCATTATATCACCCAGCGTTCTCCATTATATCACACACTCTTCCCCATTATATCACCCTGCATTCTCCATTATATCACACACTCTACCCCATTATCTCACCCAGCGTTCTCCATTATATCACACTCTCTACCCCCATTATATCACACACTCTACCCCCATTATATCACACACTCTACCCCATTATATCACGCAGCGTTCTCCATTATATCACACACTCTTCCCCATTATATCACCCAGCGTTCTCCATTATATCACACACTCTACCCCCATTAAATCACACACTCTACCCCCATTAGATCACACACTCTACCCCATTATATCACCCAGCGTTCTCCATTATATCACACACTCTTCCCCATTATATCACCCTGCATTCTCCATTATATCACACACTCTACCCCATTATCTCACCCAGCGTTCTCCATTATATCACACTCTCTACCCCCATTATATCACACACTCTACCCCCATTATATCACACACTCTACCCCATTATATCACGCAGCGTTCTCCATTATATCACACACTCTTCCCCATTATATCACCCAGCGTTCTCCATTATATCACACACTCTACCCCCATTATATCACACACTCTACCCCATTATATCACCCAGCGTTCTCCATTATATCACACACTCTACCCCCATTATATCACACACTCTACCCCCATTAGATCACACACTCTACCCCATTATATCACCCAGCGTTCTCCATTATATCACACACTCTTCCCCATTATATCACCCAGCGTTCTCCATTATATCACACACTCTACCCCATTATCTCACCCAGCGTTCTCCAGTATATCACACTCTCTACCCCCATTATATCACACACTCTACCCCCATTATATCACACACTCTACCCCATTATATCACCCAGCGTTCTCCATTATATCACACACTCTTCCCCATTATATCACCCAGCGTTCTCCATTATATCACACACTCTACCCCATTATGTCACCCAGCGTTATCCATTATATCACACACTCTACCCCCATTATATCACACACTCTACCCCATTATATCACCCAGCGTTCTCCATTATATCACACACTCTTCCCCATTATATCACCCAGCGTTCTCCATTATATCACACACTCTACCCCATTATGTCACCCAGCGTTATCCATTAAATCACACACTCTACCCCATTATATCACCCAGCGTTCTCCATCATATCACACACTCTACCCCATTATATCACCAGCTTTCTCCATTATATCACACCCTCTACCCTCATTATGTCACCCAGCGTTATCCATTAAATCACACACTCTACCCCATTATATCACCCAGCGTTCTCCATCATATCACACACTCTACCCCATTATATCACCAGCATTCTCCATTATATCACACCCTCTACCCCATTGTATCACCCAGCGTTCTCCATAATATCACACACTCTACCGCATTATATCACAAAGCGTTCTCCAGTATATCACACACTCTACCCCATTATAGCACCCAGCGTTCTCCATTATATCACACACTCTACCCCAATGTATCACCCAGCATTATGCATTATATCACACACTCTTCCCCATTATATCACCCAGCGTTCTCCATTCTACCACACACTCTACCCCATTATATCACCCAGCGTTCTCCATTCTACCACACACTCTACCCCATTATATCACCCAGCGTTCTCCATTATATCATACACTCTACCCCCATTATATCACACACTACCCCATTATATCACCCAGCGTTCTCCATTATATCACACACTCTACCCCCATTATATCACACACTCTACCCCCATTAGATCACACACTCTACCCCATTATATCACCCAGCGTTCTCCATTATATCACACACTCTTCCCCATTATATCACCCAGCGTTCTCCATTATATCACACACTCTACCCCATTATCTCACCCAGCGTTCTCCATTATATCACACTCTCTACCCCCATTATATCACACACTCTACCCCCATTATATCACACACTCTACCCCATTATATCACCCAGCGTTCTCCATTATATCACACACTCTTCCCCATTATATCACCCAGCGTTCTCCAGTATATCACACACTCTACCCCATTATGTCACCCAGCGTTATCCATTAAATCACACACTCTACCCCATTATATCACCCAGCCTTCTCCATCATATCACACACTCTACCCCATTATATCACCAGCATTCTCCAGTATATCACACCTTCTACCCCATTGTATCACCCAGCGTTCTCCATAATATCACACACTCTACCGCATTATATCACAAAGCGTTCTCCAGTATATCACACACTCTACCCCATTATAGCACCCAGCGTTCTCCATTATATCACACACTCTACCCCAATGTATCACCCAGCATTCTGCATTATATCACACACTCTTCCCCATTATATCACCCAGCGTTCTCCATTATACCACACACTCTACCCCATTATATCACCCAGCGTTCTCCATTATATCATACACTCTACCCCCATTATATCACACACTCTACCCTATTATATCACCCAGCGTTCTCCATTATATCACACACTCTACCCCCATTATATCACACACTCTACCCCCATTATATCACACACTCTACCCCATTATATCACCCAGCGTTCTCCATTATATCACACACTCTTCCCCATTATATCACCCAGCGTTCTCCATTATATCACACACTCTACCCCATTATATCACCCAGCGTTCTCCATTATATCACACACTCTACCCCCATTATATCACCCTGCGTTCTCCATTATATCACACAATCTACCCCATTATATCACCCAGCGTTCTCCATTATATCATACACTCTACCCCCATTATATCACACACTCTACCCCATTATATCACCCAGCGTTCTCCATTATATCACACACTCTACCCCCATTATATCACACACTCTACCCCCATTATATCACACACTCTACCCCATTATATCACCCAGCGTTCTCCAGTATATCACACACTCTTCCCCATTATATCACCCAGCGTTCTCCATTATATCACACACTCTACCCCCATTATATCACCCAGCGTTCTCCATTATATCACACAATCTACCCCATCAAATTACTCAGCGTTCCCCATTACATCACACACTCCACCTCCATTATATCACACACTCTACCCCATTATGTCACCCAGCGTTATCCATTAAATCACACACTCTACCCCATTATATCACCCAGCGTTCTCCATCATATCACACACTCTACCCCATTATATCACCAGCATTCTCCATTATATCACACCCTCTACCCCATTGTATCACCCAGCGTTCTCCATAATATCACACACTCTACCGCATTATATCACAAAGCGTTCTCCAGTATATCACACACTCTATCCCATTATAGCACCCAGCGTTCTCCATTATATCACTCACTCTACCCCAATGTATCACCCAGCATTATGCATTATATCACACACTCTTCCCCATTATATCACCCAGCGTTCTCCATTATACCACACACTCTACCCCATTATATCACCCAGCGTTCTCCATTATATCATACACTCTACCCCCATTATATCACACACTCTACCCCATTATATCACCCAGCGTTCTCCATTATATCACACACTCTACCCCCATTATATCACACACTCTACCCCCATTATATCACACACTCTACCCCATTATTTCACCCAGCGTTGTCCATTATATCACACACTCTTCCCCATTATTTCACCCAGCGTTCTCCATTATATCACACACTCTACCCCATTATATCACCCAGCGTTCTCCATCATATCACACACTCTACCCCATTATATCACCAGCATTCTCCATTATATCACACCCTCTACCCCATTGTATCACCCAGCCTTCTCCATAATATCACGCACTCTACCGCATTATATCACAAAGCGTTCTCCAGTATATCACACACTCTACCCCATTATAGCACCCAGCCTTCTCCATTATATCACACACTCTACCACAATGTATCACCCAGCATTCTCCATTATATCACACACTCTTCCCCATTATATCACCCAGCGTTCTCCATTATACCACACACTCTACCCCGTTATATCACACACCATTCTCCATTATATCATACACTCTACCCCCATTATATCACAGACTCTCCCCCATTATATCACCCAGCGTTCTCCATTATATCACACACTCTACCCCCATTATATCACACACTCTACCCCCATTATATCACACACTCTACCCCATTATATCACCCAGCGTTCTCCATTATATCACACACTCTTCCCCATTATATCACCCAGCGTTCTCCATTATATCACACAAACTACCCCATTATATCACCTAGCGTTCTCCATTATATCACACACTCTACCCCCATTATATCACCCAGCGTTCTCCATTATATCACACAATCTACCCCATCATATTACTCAGCGTTCCCCATTATATCACACACTTTTCCCCCCATTATATCACACACTCTACCCCATTATATCACCCAGCGTTCTCCATGATATCACTCACTCTACCCCATTATATCACCGAGCGTTCTCCATTATATCACACACTCTTCCCAATTATATCACACACTCTACCCCATTATATCACCCAGCGTTCTCCATTATATCACTCACTCTTCCCCATTATATCACCCAGCGTTCTCCATTATATCACACACTCTACCCCATTATATCACCCAGCGTTCTCCATTATATCACACACTCTACCCCCATTATATCACCCTGCGTTCTCCATTATATCACACAATCTACCCCATTATATCACCCAGCGTTCTCCATTATATCATACACTCTACCCCCATTATATCACACACTCTACCCCATTATATCACCCAGCGTTCTCCATTATATCACACACTCTACCCCCATTATATCACACACTCTACCCCCATTATATCACACACTCTACCCCATTATATCACCCAGCGTTCTCCAGTATATCACACACTCTTCCCCATTATATCACCCAGCGTTCTCCATTATATCACACACTCTACCCCCATTATATCACCCAGCGTTCTCCATTATATCACACAATCTACCCCATCATATTACTCAGCGTTCCCCATTATATCACACACTCCACCTCCATTATATCACACACTCTACCCCATTATGTCACCCAGCGTTATCCATTAAATCACACACTCTACCGCATTATATCACCCAGCGTTCTCCATCATATCACACACTCTACCCCATTATATCACCAGCATTCTCCATTATATCACACCCTCTACCCCCATTATATCACACACTCTACCCCCATTATATCACACACTCTACCCCATTGTATCACCCAGCGTTCTCCATAATATCACACACTCTACCGCATTATATCACAAAGCGTTCTCCAGTATATCACACACTCTATCCCATTATAGCACCCAGCGTTCTCCATTATATCACTCACTCTACCCCAATGTATCACCCAGCATTATGCATTATATCACACACTCTTCCCCATTATATCACCCAGCGTTCTCCATTATACCACACACTCTACCCCATTATATCACCCAGCGTTCTCCATTATATCATACACTCTACCCCCATTATATCACACACTCTACCCCATTATATCACCCAGCGTTCTCCATTATATCACACACTCTACCCCCATTATATCACACACTCTACCCCCATTATATCACACACTCTACCCCATTATTTCACCCAGCGTTGTCCATTATATCACACACTCTTCCCCATTATATCACCCAGCGTTCTCCATTATATCACACACTCTACCCCATTATATCACCCAGCGTTCTCCATCATATCACACACTCTACCCCATTATATCACCAGCATTCTCCATTATATCACACCCTCTACCCCATTGTATCACCCAGCCTTCTCCATAATATCACGCACTCTACCGCATTATATCACAAAGCGTTCTCCAGTATATCACACACTCTACCCCATTATAGCACCCAGCCTTCTCCATTATATCACACACTCTACCACAATGTATCACCCAGCATTCTCCATTATATCACACACTCTTCCCCATTATATCACCCAGCGTTCTCCATTATACCACACACTCTACCCCGTTATATCACACACCGTTCTCCATTATATCATACACTCTACCCCCATTATATCACAGACTCTCCCCCATTATATCACCCAGCGTTCTCCATTATATCACACACTCTACCCCCATTATATCACACACTCTACCCCCATTATATCACACACTCTACCCCATTATATCACCCAGCGTTCTCCATTATATCACACACTCTTCCCCATTATATCACCCAGCGTTCTCCATTATATCACACAAACTACCCCATTATATCACCTAGCGTTCTCCATTATATCACACACTTTTCCCCCCATTATATCACACACTCTACCCCATTATATCACCCAGCGTTCTCCATGATATCACTCACTCTACCCCATTATATCACCGAGCGTTCTCCATTATATCACACACTCTTCCCAATTATATCACACACTCTACCCCATTATATCACCCAGCGTTCTCCATTATATCACTCACTCTACCCCATTATATCACCGAGCGTTCTCCATTATATCACACACTCTACCCCCATTATATCACACACTCTACCCCAATGTATCACCCAGCATTCTCCATTATATCACACACTGTTCCCCATTATATCACCCAGCGTTCTCCATTATGCCACACACTCTACCCCATTATATCACCCAGCGTTCTCCATTATATCACACTCTCTACCCCCATTATATCACCCAGCGTTCTCGATTGTCTCACACACTCTACCCCCATTATATCACCGAGCGTTCTCCTTTATATCACACACTCTACCCTCATTATCTCACCCAGCGTTCTCTATTATATCACACCCACTACCCCATTATATCACCCAACATTCTCCATTATATCACCCACTCTACCCCCATTATATCACCCAGAGTTCTCCATTATATCACACACTCTACCCGCATTAAATCACACAGCGTTATCCATTATATCACACACTCTACCCCATTTTATCACCAGCATTCTCCATTATATCACACCCTCTACCCCCATTATATCACCCAGCGTTCTCCATTATATCACACACTATACTCCATTATATCACCCAGCGATCTCCATTATATCACACTCTCTACCCCATTGTATCACCCAGCGTTCTCCATAATATCACACACTCTACCGCATTATATCACAAAGCGCTCTCCAGTATATCACACACTCTACCCCATTATAGCACACAGCGTTCTCCATTATATCACACACTCTACCCCATTATATCACACACTCTACCCCCATTATATCACCCAACGTTATCCATTAAATCACACAATCTACCCCATTATATCACCGAGCGTTCTCCATTATATCACGCACTCTTCCCCATTATATCACACACTCTACTCCATTATATCACCCAGCGTTCTCCCTTATATCACTCACTCTACCCCATTATATCACCGAGCGTTCTCCATTATATCACACACTCTACCCCCATTATATCACACTCTATACCCCAATGTATCACCCAGCATTCTCCATTATATCACACACTGTTCCCCATTATATCACCCAGCGTTCTCCATTATGCCACACACTCTACCCCATTATATCACCCAGCGTTCTCCATTATATCACACACTCTACCCCCATTATATCACACACTCTACCCTCATTATATCACACACTCTACCCCATTATATCACCCAGCGTTCTCCATTATATCACACACTCTTCCCCATTATATCACCCAGCGTTCTCCATTATATCACACACTCTACCCCCATTATATCACCCAGCTTTCTCCATTATATCACACAATCTACCCCATCATATTACTCAGCGTTCCCCATTATATCACACACTCTACCCCCATTATATCACACACTCTACCCCATTATATCATCCAGCGTTCTCCATTATATCACTCACTCTACCCCATTATATCACCGAGCGTTCTCCATTATATCACACACTCTTCCCCATTATATCACACAATCTACCCCATTATGTCACCCAGCGTTATCCATTAAATCACACACTCTACCCCATTATATCACCCAGCGTTCTCCATCATATCACACACTCTACCCCATTATATCACCAGCATTCTCCATTATATCACACCCTCTACCCCATTGTATCACCCAGCGTTCTCCATAATATCACACACTCTACCGCATTATATCACAAAGCGTTCTCCAGAATATCACACACTCTACCCCATTATAGCACCCAGCGTTCTCCATTATATCACACACTCTACCCCAATGTATCACCCAGCATTATGCATTATATCACACACTCTTCCCCATTATATCACCCAGCGTTCTCCATTATACCTCACACTCTACCCCATTATATCACCCAGCGTTCTCCATTATATCACACACTCTACCCCATTATGTCACCCAGCGTTATCCATTAAATCACACACTCTACCCCATTATATCACCCAGCGTTCTCCATCATATCACACACTCTACCCCATTATATCACCAGCATTCTCCATTATATCACACCCTCTACCCCATTGTATCACCCAGCGTTCTCCATAATATCACACACTCTACCGCATTATATCACAAAGCGTTCTCCAGTATATCACACACTCTACCCCATTATAACACCCAGCGTTCTCCATTATATCACACACTCTACCCCAATGTATCACCCAGCATTCTGCATTATATCACACACTCTTCCCCATTATATCACCCAGCGTTCTCCATTATACCACACACTCTACCCCATTATATCACCCAGCGTTCTCCATTATATCATACACTCTACCCCCATTATATCACACACTCTACCCCATTATATCACCCAGCGTTCTCCATTATATAACACACTCTACCCCCATTATATCACGCACTCTACCCCCATTATATCACACACTCTACCCCATTATATCACCCAGCGTTCTCCATTATATCACACACTCTTCCCCATTATATCACCCAGCGTTCTCCATTATATCACACACTCTACCCCATTATATCACCCAGCGTTCTCCATTATATCACACACTCTACCCGCATTATATCACCCAGCGTTCTCCATTATATCACACAATCTACCCGATCATATTACTCAGCGTTCCCCATTATATCACACACTCTACCCCCATTATATCACACACTCTACCCCATTATATCACCGAGCGTTCTCCATTATATCACACACTCTACCCCCATTATATCACACTCTATACCCAATGTATCACCCAGCATTCTCCATTATATCACACACTGTTCCCCATTATATCACCCAGCGTTCTCCATTATGCCACACACTCTACCCCATTATATCACCCAGCGTTCTCCATTATATCATACACTCTACCCATTTATATCACCCAGCGTTGTCCATTATATCATACACTCTACCCCTTTATATCATCCATCGTTCTCCATTATATCACACACTCTACCCCATTATATCACCCAGCGTTCTCCATTATATCACACACTCTACCCCCATTATATCACACACTCTACCCCCATTATATCACACTCTCTACCCCATTGTAGCACCCAGCATTCTCCATTATATCACACACTCTTCCCCAATATATCACCCACCGTTGTCCATTATATCACTCACTCTACCCCATTATATCACCGAGCGTTCACCATTATATCACACACTCTACCCTCATTAACTCACCCAGCGTTCTCTATTATATCTCACCCACTACCCCATTAAATCACCCAGCATTCTCCATTATATCACCCACTCTACCCCCATTATATCACCCAGCGTTCTCCATTATATCACACACTCTACTCCCATTATGTCACCCAGCGTTATCCGTTATATCACACACTCTACCCCATTATATCACCAAGCGTTCTCCATCATATCACACACTCTTCCCCATTATATCACCAGCATTCTCCATTATATCACACCCTCTACCCCACTGTATCACCCAGCGTTCTCCATAATATCACACACTCTACCGCATTATATCACAAAGCGTTCTCCAGTATATCACACACTCTACCCCATTATAGCACCCAGCGTTCTCCATTATATCACACACTACCCCCATTATGTCACCCAGCGTTATCCGTTATATCACACACTCTACCCCAATGTATCACCCAGCATTCTCCATTATATCACACACTCTTCCCCATTATATCACCCAACGTTGTCCATTATACCACACACTCTACCCCATTATATCACCCAGCGTTCTCCATTATATCATAACTCTACCCCCATTATATCACCCAGCGTTCTCCATTGTATCACACACTCTACTCCCATTATATCACCCAGCGTTCTCCATTATATCACACAATCTACCCCATCATATTACTCAGCGGTCCCCATTATATCACACACTCTACCCCCATAATATCAAACACTCTACCGCATTATATCACAAAGCGTTCTCCAGTATATCACACACTCTACCCCATTATAGCACCCAGCGTTCTCCATTATATCACACACTCTACCCCAATGTATCACCCAGCATTCTCCATTATATCACACACTCTTCCCCATTATATCACCCAACGTTCTCCATTATACCACACACTCTACCCCATTATATCACCCAGCGTTCTCCATTATATCATACACTCTACCCCCATTATATCACACACTCTACCCCATTATATCACCCAGCGTTCTCCATTATATCACACACTCTACCCCCATTATATCACCCAGCGTTCTCCATTATATCACACACTCTTCCCCATTATATCACCCAGCGTTCTCCATTATATCACACACTCTACCCCCATTATATCAACCAGCGTTCTCCATTATATCACACAATCTACCCCATCATATTACTCAGCGTTCCCCATTATATCACACACTCTACCCCCATTATATCACACACTCTACCCCATGATATCATCCAGCGTTCTCCATTATATCACTCACTCTACCCCATTATTTCACCGAGCGTTCTCCATTATATCACACACTCTTCCCCATTATATCACACACTCTACCCCATTATGTCACCCAGCGTTATCCATTAAATCACACACTCTACCCCATTATATCACCCAGCGTTCTCCATCATATCACACACTCTACTCCATTATATCACCTGCATTCTCCATTATATCACACCCTCTACCCCATTGTATCACCCAGCGTTCTCCATAATATCACACACTCTACCGCATTATATCACAAAGCGTTCTCCATTATATCACACACTCTACCCCAATGTATCACCCAGCATTATGCATTATATCACACACTCTACCCCCATTATATCACACACTACCCCATTATATCACCCAGCGTTCTCCATTATATCACACACTCTACCCCCATTATATCACACACTCTACCCCCATTATATCACACACTCTACCCCATTATATCACCCAGCGTTCTCCATTATATCACACAATCTACCCCATCATATTACTCAGCGTTCCCCATTATATCACACACTCTACCCCCATTATATCACTCACTCTACCCCATTATTTCACCGAGCGTTCTCCATTATATCACACACTCTTCCCCATTATATCACACACTCTACCCCATTATGTCACCCAGCGTTATCCATTAAATCACACACTCAACCCCATTATATCACCCAGCGTTCTCCTTCATATCACACACTCTACTCCATTATATCACCAGCATTCTCTATTATATCACACCCTCTACCCCATTGTATCACCCAGCGTTCTCCATAATATCACACACTCTACCGCATTATATCACAAAGCGTTCTCCAGTATATCACACACTCTACCCCATTATAGCACCCAGCGTTCTCCATTATATCACACACTCTACCCCAATGTATCACCCAGCATTATGCATTATATCACACACTCTTCCCCATTATATCACCCAGCGTTCTCCATTATATCATACACTCTACCCCCATTATATCACACACTACCCCATTATATCACCCAGCGTTCTCCATTATATCACACACTCTAACCCCATTATATCACACACTCTACCCCCATTATATCACACACTCTACCCCCATTATATCACACACTCTACCCCATTATATCACCCAGCGTTCTCCATTATATCACACACTCTTCCCCATTATATCACCCAGCTTTCTCCATTATATCACACACTCTACCCCATTATATAACCCAGCGTTCTCCATTATATCACACACTCTACCCCCATTATATCACACACTCTACCCCCATTATATCACACACTCTACCCCATTATATCACCCAGCGTTCTCCATTATATCACACACTCTTCCCCATTATATCACTCAGCGTTCTCCATTATATCACACACTCTACCCATTATGTCACCCAGCGTTATCCATTAAATCACACACTCTACCCCATTATATCACCCAGCGTTCTCCATCATATCACACACTCTACCCCATTATATCACCAGCATTCTCCATTATATCACACCCTCTACCCTCATTATGTCACCCAGCGTTATCCATTAAATCACACACTCTACCCCATTATATCACCCAGCGTTCTCCATCATATCACACACTCTACCCCATTATATCACCAGCATTCTCCATTATATCACACCCTCTACCCCATTGTATCACCCAGCGTTCTCCATAATATCACACACTCTACCGCATTATATCACAAAGCGTTCTCCAGTATATCACACACTCTACCCCATTATAGCACCCAGCGTTCTCCATTATATCACACACTCTACCCCAATGTATCACCCAGCGTTCTCCATTCTACCACACACTCTACCCCATTATATCACCCAGCGTTCTCCATTATATCATACACTCTACCCCCATTATATCACACACTACCCCATTATATTACCCAGCGTTCTCCATTGTATCACACACTCTACCCCCATTATATCACACACTCTACCCCCATTAGATCACACACTCTACCCCATTATATCACCCAGCGTTCTCCATTATATCACACACTCTTCCCCATTATATCACCCAGCGTTCTCCATTATATCACACACTCTACCCCATTATCTCACCCAGCGTTCTCCATTATATCACACTCTCTACCCCCATTATATCACACACTACCCCATTATAGCTCCCAGCGTTCTCCATTATATCACACACTCTACCCCAATGTATCACCCAGCGTTCTCCATTATATCATACACTCTACCCCCATTATATCACACACTACCCCATTATATCACCCAGCGTTCTCCATTATATCACACACTCTACCCCCATTATATCACACACTCTACCCCCATTAGATCACACACTCTACCCCATTATATCACCCAGCGTTCTCCATTATATCACACACTCTTCCCCATTATATCACCCTGCATTCTCCATTATATCACACACTCTACCCCATTATCTCACCCAGCGTTCTCCATTATATCACACTCTCTACCCCCATTATATCACACACTCTACCCCCATTATATCACACACTACCCCATTATATCACCCAGCGTTCTCCATTATATCACACACTCTACCCCCATTATATCACACACTCTACCCCCATTATATCACACACTCTACCCCATTATATCACCCAGCGTTCTCCATTATATCACACAATCTACCCCATCATATTACTCAGCGTTCCCCATTATATCACACACTCTACCCCCATTATATCACACACTCTACCCCATTATATCATCCAGCGTTCTCCATTATATCACTCACTCTACCCCATTATTTCACCGAGCGTTCTCCATTATATCACACACTCTTCCCCATTATATCACACACTCTACCCCATTATGTCACCCAGCGTTATCCATTAAATCACACACTCTACCCCATTATATCACCCAGCGTTCTCCTTCATATCACACACTGTACTCCATTATATCACCAGCATTCTCTATTATATCACACCCTCTACCCCATTATATCACCAGCATTCTCCATTATATCACACCCTCTACCCCCATTATATCACACACTCTACCCCCATTATATCACACACTCTACCCCATTGTATCACCCAGCGTTCTCCATAATATCACACACTCTACCGCATTATATCACAAAGCGTTCTCCAGTATATCACACACTCTATCCCATTATAGCACCCAGCGTTCTCCATTATATCACTCACTCTACCCCAATGTATCACCCAGCATTATGCATTATATCACACACTCTTCCCCATTATATCACCCAGCGTTCTCCATTATACCACACACTCTACCCCATTATATCACCCAGCGTTCTCCATTATATCATACACTCTACCCCCATTATATCACACACTCTACCCCATTATATCACCCAGCGTTCTCCATTATATCACACACTCTACCCCCATTATATCACACACTCTACCCCCATTATATCACACACTCTACCCCATTATTTCACCCAGCGTTGTCCATTATATCACACACTCTTCCCCATTATATCACCCAGCGTTCTCCATTATATCACACACTCTACCCCATTATATCACCCAGCGTTCTCCATCATATCACACACTCTACCCCATTATATCACCAGCATTCTCCATTATATCACACCCTCTACCCCATTGTATCACCCAGCCTTCTCCATAATATCACGCACTCTACCGCATTATATCACAAAGCGTTCTCCAGTATATCACACACTCTACCCCATTATAGCACCCAGCCTTCTCCATTATATCACACACTCTACCACAATGTATCACCCAGCATTCTCCATTATATCACACACTCTTCCCCATTATATCACCCAGCGTTCTCCATTATACCACACACTCTACCCCGTTATATCACACACCGTTCTCCATTATATCATACACTCTACCCCCATTATATCACAGACTCTCCCCCATTATATCACCCAGCGTTCTCCATTATATCACACACTCTACCCCCATTATATCACACACTCTACCCCCATTATATCACACACTCTACCCCATTATATCACCCAGCGTTCTCCATTATATCACACACTCTTCCCCATTATATCACCCAGCGTTCTCCATTATATCACACAAACTACCCCATTATATCACCTAGCGTTCTCCATTATATCACACACTCTACCCCCATTATATCACCCAGCGTTCTCCATTATATCACACAATCTACCCCATCATATTACTCAGCGTTCCCCATTATATCACACACTTTTCCCCCCATTATATCACACACTCTACCCCATTATATCACCCAGCGTTCTCCATGATATCACTCACTCTACCCCATTATATCACCGAGCGTTCTCCATTATATCACACACTCTTCCCAATTATATCACACACTCTACCCCATTATATCACCCAGCGTTCTCCATTATATCACTCACTCTACCCCATTATATCACCGAGCGTTCTCCATTATATCACACACTCTACCCCCATTATATCACACACTCTACCCCAATGTATCACCCAGCATTCTCCATTATATCACACACTGTTCCCCATTATATCACCCAGCGTTCTCCATTATGCCACACACTCTACCCCATTATATCACCCAGCGTTCTCCATTATATCACACTCTCTACCCCCATTATATCACCCAGCGTTCTCGATTGTCTCACACACTCTACCCCCATTATATCACCGAGCGTTCTCCTTTATATCACACACTCTACCCTCATTATCTCACCCAGCGTTCTCTATTATATCACACCCACTACCCCATTATATCACCCAACATTCTCCATTATATCACCCACTCTACCCCCATTATATCACCCAGAGTTCTCCATTATATCACACACTCTACCCGCATTAAATCACACAGCGTTATCCATTATATCACACACTCTACCCCATTTTATCACCAGCATTCTCCATTATATCACACCCTCTACCCCCATTATATCACCCAGCGTTCTCCATTATATCACACACTATACTCCATTATATCACCCAGCGATCTCCATTATATCACACTCTCTACCCCATTGTATCACCCAGCGTTCTCCATAATATCACACAATCTACCGCATTATATCACAAAGCGCTCTCCAGTATATCACACACTCTACCCCATTATAGCACACAGCGTTCTCCATTATATCACACACTCTACCCCATTATATCACACACTCTACCCCCATTATATCACCCAACGTTATCCATTAAATCACACAATCTACCCCATTATATCACCGAGCGTTCTCCATTATATCACGCACTCTTCCCCATTATATCACACACTCTACTCCATTATATCACCCAGCGTTCTCCCTTATATCACTCACTCTACCCCATTATATCACCGAGCGTTCTCCATTATATCACACACTCTACCCCCATTATATCACACTCTATACCCCAATGTATCACCCAGCATTCTCCATTATATCACACACTGTTCCCCATTATATCACCCAGCGTTCTCCATTATGCCACACACTCTACCCCATTATATCACCCAGCGTTCTCCATTATATCACACACTCTACCCCCATTATATCACACACTCTACCCTCATTATATCACACACTCTACCCCATTATATCACCCAGCGTTCTCCATTATATCACACACTCTTCCCCATTATATCACCCAGCGTTCTCCATTATATCACACACTCTACCCCCATTATATCACCCAGCTTTCTCCATTATATCACACAATCTACCCCATCATATTACTCAGCGTTCCCCATTATATCACACACTCTACCCCCATTATATCACACACTCTACCCCATTATATCATCCAGCGTTCTCCATTATATCACTCACTCTACCCCATTATATCACCGAGCGTTCTCCATTATATCACACACTCTTCCCCATTATATCACACAATCTACCCCATTATGTCACCCAGCGTTATCCATTAAATCACACACTCTACCCCATTATATCACCCAGCGTTCTCCATCATATCACACACTCTACCCCATTATATCACCAGCATTCTCCATTATATCACACCCTCTACCCCATTGTATCACCCAGCGTTCTCCATAATATCACACACTCTACCGCATTATATCACAAAGCGTTCTCCAGAATATCACACACTCTACCCCATTATAGCACCCAGCGTTCTCCATTATATCACACACTCTACCCCAATGTATCACCCAGCATTATGCATTATATCACACACTCTTCCCCATTATATCACCCAGCGTTCTCCATTATACCTCACACTCTACCCCATTATATCACCCAGCGTTCTCCATTATATCACACACTCTACCCCATTATGTCACCCAGCGTTATCCATTAAATCACACACTCTACCCCATTATATCACCCAGCGTTCTCCATCATATCACACACTCTACCCCATTATATCACCAGCATTCTCCATTATATCACACCCTCTACCCCATTGTATCACCCAGCGTTCTCCATAATATCACACACTCTACCGCATTATATCACAAAGCGTTCTCCAGTATATCACACACTCTACCCCATTATAACACCCAGCGTTCTCCATTATATCACACACTCTACCCCAATGTATCACCCAGCATTCTGCATTATATCACACACTCTTCCCCATTATATCACCCAGCGTTCTCCATTATACCACACACTCTACCCCATTATATCACCCAGCGTTCTCCATTATATCATACACTCTACCCCCATTATATCACACACTCTACCCCATTATATCACCCAGCGTTCTCCATTATATAACACACTCTACCCCCATTATATCACGCACTCTACCCCCATTATATCACACACTCTACCCCATTATATCACCCAGCGTTCTCCATTATATCACACACTCTTCCCCATTATATCACCCAGCGTTCTCCATTATATCACACACTCTACCCCATTATATCACCCAGCGTTCTCCATTATATCACACACTCTACCCGCATTATATCACCCAGCGTTCTCCATTATATCACACAATCTACCCGATCATATTACTCAGCGTTCCCCATTATATCACACACTCTACCCCCATTATATCACACACTCTACCCCATTATATCACCGAGCGTTCTCCATTATATCACACACACTACCCCCATTATATCACACTCTATACCCAATGTATCACCCAGCATTCTCCATTATATCACACACTGTTCCCCATTATATCACCCAGCGTTCTCCATTATGCCACACACTCTACCCCATTATATCACCCAGCGTTCTCCATTATATCATACACTCTACCCATTTATATCACCCAGCGTTGTCCATTATATCATACACTCTACCCCTTTATATCATCCATCGTTCTCCATTATATCACACACTCTACCCCATTATATCACCCAGCGTTCTCCATTATATCACACACTCTACCCCCATTATATCACACACTCTACCCCCATTATATCACACTCTCTACCCCATTGTAGCACCCAGCATTCTCCATTATATCACACACTCTTCCCCAATATATCACCCACCGTTGTCCATTATATCACTCACTCTACCCCATTATATCACCGAGCGTTCACCATTATATCACACACTCTACCCTCATTAACTCACCCAGCGTTCTCTATTATATCTCACCCACTACCCCATTAAATCACCCAGCATTCTCCATTATATCACCCACTCTACCCCCATTATATCACCCAGCGTTCTCCATTATATCACACACTCTACTCCCATTATGTCACCCAGCGTTATCCGTTATATCACACACTCTACCCCATTATATCACCAAGCGTTCTCCATCATATCACACACTCTTCCCCATTATATCACCAGCATTCTCCATTATATCACACCCTCTACCCCACTGTATCACCCAGCGTTCTCCATAATATCACACACTCTACCGCATTATATCACAAAGCGTTCTCCAGTATATCACACACTCTACCCCATTATAGCACCCAGCGTTCTCCATTATATCACACACTACCCCCATTATGTCACCCAGCGTTATCCGTTATATCACACACTCTACCCCAATGTATCACCCAGCATTCTCCATTATATCACACACTCTTCCCCATTATATCACCCAACGTTGTCCATTATACCACACACTCTACCCCATTATATCACCCAGCGTTCTCCATTATATCATAACTCTACCCCCATTATATCACCCAGCGTTCTCCATTGTATCACACACTCTACTCCCATTATATCACCCAGCGTTCTCCATTATATCACACAATCTACCCCATCATATTACTCAGCGGTCCCCATTATATCACACACTCTACCCCCATAATATCAAACACTCTACCGCATTATATCACAAAGCGTTCTCCAGTATATCACACACTCTACCCCATTATAGCACCCAGCGTTCTCCATTATATTACACACTCTACCCCAATGTATCACCCAGCATTCTCCATTATATCACACACTCTTCCCCATTATATCACCCAACGTTCTCCATTATACCACACACTCTACCCCATTATATCACCCAGCGTTCTCCATTATATCATACACTCTACCCCCATTATATCACACACTCTACCCCATTATATCACCCAGCGTTCTCCATTATATCACACACTCTACCCCCATTATATCACCCAGCGTTCTCCATTATATCACACACTCTTCCCCATTATATCACCCAGCGTTCTCCATTATATCACACACTCTACCCCCATTATATCAACCAGCGTTCTCCATTATATCACACAATCTACCCCATCATATTACTCAGCGTTCCCCATTATATCACACACTCTACCCCCATTATATCACACACTCTACCCCATGATATCATCCAGCGTTCTCCATTATATCACTCACTCTACCCCATTATTTCACCGAGCGTTCTCCATTATATCACACACTCTTCCCCATTATATCACACACTCTACCCCATTATGTCACCCAGCGTTATCCATTAAATCACACACTCTACCCCATTATATCACCCAGCGTTCTCCATCATATCACACACTCTACTCCATTATATCACCTGCATTCTCCATTATATCACACCCTCTACCCCATTGTATCACCCAGCGTTCTCCATAATATCACACACTCTACCGCATTATATCACAAAGCGTTCTCCATTATATCACACACTCTACCCCAATGTATCACCCAGCATTATGCATTATATCACACACTCTACCCCCATTATATCACACACTACCCCATTATATCACCCAGCGTTCTCCATTATATCACACACTCTACCCCCATTATATCACACACTCTACCCCCATTATATCACACACTCTACCCCATTATATCACCCAGCGTTCTCCATTATATCACACAATCTACCCCATCATATTACTCAGCGTTCCCCATTATATCACACACTCTACCCCCATTATATCACTCACTCTACCCCATTATTTCACCGAGCGTTCTCCATTATATCACACACTCTTCCCCATTATATCACACACTCTACCCCATTATGTCACCCAGCGTTATCCATTAAATCACACACTCAACCCCATTATATCACCCAGCGTTCTCCTTCATATCACACACTCTACTCCATTATATCACCAGCATTCTCTATTATATCACACCCTCTACCCCATTGTATCACCCAGCGTTCTCCATAATATCACACACTCTACCGCATTATATCACAAAGCGTTCTCCAGTATATCACACACTCTACCCCATTATAGCACCCAGCGTTCTCCATTATATCACACACTCTACCCCAATGTATCACCCAGCATTATGCATTATATCACACACTCTTCCCCATTATATCACCCAGCGTTCTCCATTATATCATACACTCTACCCCCATTATATCACACACTACCCCATTATATCACCCAGCGTTCTCCATTATATCACACACTCTAACCCCATTATATCACACACTCTACCCCCATTATATCACACACTCTACCCCCATTATATCACACACTCTACCCCATTATATCACCCAGCGTTCTCCATTATATCACACACTCTTCCCCATTATATCACCCAGCTTTCTCCATTATATCACACACTCTACCCCATTATATAACCCAGCGTTCTCCATTATATCACACACTCTACCCCCATTATATCACACACTCTACCCCCATTATATCACACACTCTACCCCATTATATCACCCAGCGTTCTCCATTATATCACACACTCTTCCCCATTATATCACTCAGCGTTCTCCATTATATCACACACTCTACCCATTATGTCACCCAGCGTTATCCATTAAATCACACACTCTACCCCATTATATCACCCAGCGTTCTCCATCATATCACACACTCTACCCCATTATATCACCAGCATTCTCCATTATATCACACCCTCTACCCTCATTATGTCACCCAGCGTTATCCATTAAATCACACACTCTACCCCATTATATCACCCAGCGTTCTCCATCATATCACACACTCTACCCCATTATATCACCAGCATTCTCCATTATATCACACCCTCTACCCCATTGTATCACCCAGCGTTCTCCATAATATCACACACTCTACCGCATTATATCACAAAGCGTTCTCCAGTATATCACACACTCTACCCCATTATAGCACCCAGCGTTCTCCATTATATCACACACTCTACCCCAATGTATCACCCAGCGTTCTCCATTCTACCACACACTCTACCCCATTATATCACCCAGCGTTCTCCATTATATCATACACTCTACCCCCATTATATCACACACTACCCCATTATATTACCCAGCGTTCTCCATTGTATCACACACTCTACCCCCATTATATCACACACTCTACCCCCATTAGATCACACACTCTACCCCATTATATCACCCAGCGTTCTCCATTATATCACACACTCTTCCCCATTATATCACCCAGCGTTCTCCATTATATCACACACTCTACCCCATTATCTCACCCAGCGTTCTCCATTATATCACACTCTCTACCCCCATTATATCACACACTACCCCATTATAGCTCCCAGCGTTCTCCATTATATCACACACTCTACCCCAATGTATCACCCAGCGTTCTCCATTATATCATACACTCTACCCCCATTATATCACACACTACCCCATTATATCACCCAGCGTTCTCCATTATATCACACACTCTACCCCCATTATATCACACACTCTACCCCCATTAGATCACACACTCTACCCCATTATATCACCCAGCGTTCTCCATTATATCACACACTCTTCCCCATTATATCACCCTGCATTCTCCATTATATCACACACTCTACCCCATTATCTCACCCAGCGTTCTCCATTATATCACACTCTCTACCCCCATTATATCACACACTCTACCCCCATTATATCACACACTACCCCATTATATCACCCAGCGTTCTCCATTATATCACACACTCTACCCCCATTATATCACACACTCTACCCCCATTATATCACACACTCTACCCCATTATATCACCCAGCGTTCTCCATTATATCACACAATCTACCCCATCATATTACTCAGCGTTCCCCATTATATCACACACTCTACCCCCATTATATCACACACTCTACCCCATTATATCATCCAGCGTTCTCCATTATATCACTCACTCTACCCCATTATTTCACCGAGCGTTCTCCATTATATCACACACTCTTCCCCATTATATCACACACTCTACCCCATTATGTCACCCAGCGTTATCCATTAAATCACACACTCTACCCCATTATATCACCCAGCGTTCTCCTTCATATCACACACTGTACTCCATTATATCACCAGCATTCTCTATTATATCACACCCTCTACCCCATTGTATCACCCAGCGTTCTCCATAATATCACACACTCTACCGCATTATATCACAAAGCGTTCTCCAGTATATCACACACTCTACCCCATTATAGCACCCAGCGTTCTCCATTATATCACACACTCTACCCCAATGTATCACCCAGCATTATGCATTATATCACACACTCTTCCCCATTATATCACCCAGCGTTCTCCATTATATCATACACTCTACCCCCATTATATCACACACTACCCCATTATATCACCCAGCGTTCTCCATTATATCACACACTCTAACCCCATTATATCACACACTCTACCCCCATTATATCACACACTCTACCCCCATTATATCACACACTCTACCCCATTATATCACCCAGCGTTCTCCATTATATCACACACTCTTCCCCATTATATCACCCAGCTTTCTCCATTATATCACACACTCTACCCCATTATATAACCCAGCGTTCTCCATTATATCACACACTCTACCCCCATTATATCACACACTCTACCCCCATTATATCACACACTCTACCCCATTATATCACCCAGCGTTCTCCATTATATCACACACTCTTCCCCATTATATCACTCAGCGTTCTCCATTATATCACACACTCTACCCCATTATGTCACCCAGCGTTATCCATTAAATCACACACTCTACCCCATTATATCACCCAGCGTTCTCCATCATATCACACACTCTACCCCATTATATCACCAGCATTCTCCATTATATCACACCCTCTACCCTCATTATGTCACCCAGCGTTATCCATTAAATCACACACTCTACCCCATTATATCACCCAGCGTTCTCCATCATATCACACACTCTACCCCATTATATCACCAGCATTCTCCATTATATCACACCCTCTACCCCATTGTATCACCCAGCGTTCTCCATAATATCACACACTCTACCGCATTATATCACAAAGCGTTCTCCAGTATATCACACACTCTACCCCATTATAGCACCCAGCGTTCTCCATTATATCACACACTCTACCCCAATGTATCACCCAGCATTCTCCATTCTACCACACACTCTACCCCATTATATCACCCAGCGTTCTCCATTATATCATACACTCTACCCCCATTATATCACACACTACCCCATTATATCACCCAGCGTTCTCCATTGTATCACACACTCTACCCCCATTATATCACACACTCTACCCCCATTAGATCACACACTCTACCCCATTATATCACCCAGCGTTCTCCATTATATCACACACTCTTCCCCATTATATCACCCAGCGTTCTCCATTATATCACACACTCTACCCCATTATCTCACCCAGCGTTCTCCATTATATCACACTCTCTACCCCCATTATATCACACACTACCCCATTATAGCTCCCAGCGTTCTCCATTATATCACACACTCTACCCCAATGTATCACCCAGCGTTCTCCATTATATCATACACTCTACCCCCATTATATCACACACTACCCCATTATATCACCCAGCGTTCTCGATTATATCACACACTCTACCCCCATTATATCACACACTCTACCCCCATTAGATCACACACTCTACCCCATTATATCACCCAGCGTTCTCCATTATATCACACACTCTTCCCCATTATATCACCCTGCATTCTCCATTATATCACACACTCTACCCCATTATCTCACCCAGCGTTCTCCATTATATCACACTCTCTACCCCCATTATATCACACACTCTACCCCCATTATATCACACACTCTACCCCATTATATCACCCAGCGTTCTCCATTATATCACACACTCTTCCCCATTATATCACCCAGCGTTCTCCATTATATCACACACTCTACCCCCATTATATCACACACTCTACCCCATTATATCACCCAGCGTTCTCCATTATATCACACACTCTACCCCCATTATATCACACACTCTACCCTCATTAGATCACACACTCTACCCCATTATATCACCCAGCGTTCTCCATTATATCACACACTCTTCCCCATTATATCACCCAGCGTTCTCCATTATATCACACACTCTACCCCATTATCTCACCCAGCATTCTCCAGTATATCACACTCTCTACGCCCATTATATCACACACTCTACCCCCATTATATCACACACTCTACCCCATTATATCACCCAGCGTTCTCCATTATATCACACACTCTTCCCCATTATATCACCCAGCGTTCTCCATTATATCACACACTCTACCCCATTATGTCACCCAGCGTTATCCATTATATCACACACTCTACCCCCATTATATCACACACTCTACCCCATTATATCACCCAGCGTTCTCCATTATATCACACACTCTTCCCCAATATATCACCCAGCGTTCTCCATTATATCACACACTCTACCCCATTATGTCACCCAGCATTATCCATTAAATCACACACTCTACCCCATTATATCACCCAGCGTTCTCCATCATATCACACACTCTACCCCATTATATCACCAGCTTTCTCCATTATATCACACCCTCTACCCTCATTATGTCACCCAGCGTTATCCATTAAATCACACACTCTACCCCATTATATCACCCAGCGTTCTCCATCATATCACACACTCTACCCCATTATATCACCAGCATTCTCCATTATATCACACCCTCTACCCCATTGTATCACCCAGCGTTCTCCATAATATCACACACTCTACCGCATTATATCACAAAGCGTTCTCCAGTATATCACACACTCTACCCCATTATAGCACCCAGCGTTCTCCATTATATCACACACTCTACCCCAATGTATCACCCAGCATTATGCATTATATCACACACTCTTCCCCATTATATCACCCAGCGTTCTCCATTCTACCACACACTCTACCCCATTATATCACCCAGCGTTCTCCATTATATCATACACTCTACCCCCATTATATCACACACTACCCCATTATATCACCCAGCGTTCTCCATTATATCACACACTCTACCCCCATTATATCACACACTCTACCCCCATTAGATCACACACTCTACCCCATTATATCACCCAGCGTTCTCCATTATATCACACACTCTTCCCCATTATATCACCCAGCGTTCTCCATTATATCACACACTCTACCCCATTATCTCACCCAGCGTTCTCCATTATATCACACTCTCTACCCCCATTATATCACACACTCTACCCCCATTATATCACACACTCTACCCCATTATATCACCCAGCGTTCTCCATTATATCACACACTCTTCCCCATTATATCACCCAGCGTTCTCCAGTATATCACACACTCTACCCCATTATGTCACCCAGCGTTATCCATTAAATCACACACTCTACCCCATTATATCACCCAGCGTTCTCCATCATATCACACACTCTACCCCATTATATCACCAGCATTCTCCAGTATATCACACCCTCTACCCCATTGTATCACCCAGCGTTCTCCATTATATCACACACTCTACCCCATTATCTCACCCAGCGTTCTCCATTATATCACACTCTCTACCCCCATTATATCACACACTACCCCATTATAGCTCCCAGCGTTCTCCATTATATCACACACTCTACCCCAATGTATCACCCAGCGTTCTCCATTATATCATACACTCTACCCCCATTATATCACACACTACCCCATTATATCACCCAGCGTTCTCCATTATATCACACACTCTACCCCCATTATATCACACACTCTACCCCCATTAGATCACACACTCTACCCCATTATATCACCCAGCGCTCTCCATTATATCACACACTCTTCCCCATTATATCACCCTGCATTCTCCATTATATCACACACTCTACCCCATTATCTCACCCAGCGTTCTCCATTATATCACACTCTCTACCCCCATTATATCACACACTCTACTCCCATTATATCACACACTCTACCCCATTATATCACGCAGCGTTCTCCATTATATCACACACTCTTCCCCATTATATCACCCAGCGTTCTCCATTATATCACACACTCTACCCCCATTATATCACACACTCTACCCCATTATATCACCCAGCGTTCTCCATTATATCACACACACTACCCCCATTATATCACACACTCTACCCTCGTTAGATCACACACTCTACCCCATTATATCACCCAGCGTTCTCCATTATATCACACACTCTTCCCCATTATATCACCCAGCGTTCTCCATTATATCACACACTCTACCCCATTATCTCACCCAGCGTTCTCCAGTATATCACACTCTCTACCCCCATTATATCACACACTCTACCCCCATTATATCACACACTCTACCCCATTATATCACCCAGCGTTCTCCATTATATCACACACTCTTCCCCATTATATCACCCAGCGTTCTCCATTATATCACACACTCTACCCAATATGTCACCCAGCGTTATCCATTATATCACACACTCTACCCCCATTATATCACACACTCTACCCCATTATATCACCCAGCGTTCTCCATTATATCACACACTCTTCCCCATTATATCACCCAGCGTTCTCCATTATATCACACACTCTACCCCATTATGTCACCCAGCGTTATCCATTAAATCACACACTCTACCCCATTATATCACCCAGCGTTCTCCATCATATCACACACTCTACCCCATTATATCACCAGCATTCTCCATTATATCACACCCTCTACCCCATTGTATCACCCAGCGTTCTCCATAATATCACACACTCTACCGCATTATATCACAAAGCGTTCTCCAGTATATCACACACTCTACCCCATTATAGCACCCAGCGTTCTCCATTATATCACACACTCTACCCCAATGTATCACCCAGCATTATGCATTATATCACACACTCTTCCCCATTATATCACCCAGCGTTCTCCATTCTACCACACACTCTACCCCATTATATCACCCAGCGTTCTCCATTATATCATACACTCTACCCCCATTATATCACACACTACCCCATTATATCACCCAGCGTTCTCCATTATATCACACACTCTACCCCCATTATATCACACACTCTACCCCCATTAGATCACACACTCTACCCCATTATATCACCCAGCGTTCTCCATTATATCACACACTCTTCCCCATTATATCACCCAGCGTTCTCCATTATATCACACACTACCCCATTATATCACCCAGCGTTCTCCATTATATCACACACTCTACCCCCATTATATCACACACTCTACCCCCATTAGATCACACACTCTACCCCATTATATCACCCAGCGTTCTCCATTATATCACACACTCTGCCCCATTATATCACCCAGCGTTCTCCATTATATCACTCACTCTACCCCATTATCTCACCCAGCGTTCTCCATTATATCACACTCTCTACCCCCATTATATCACACACTCTACCCCCATTATATCACACACTCTACCCCATTATATCACCCAGCGTTCTCCATTATATCACACACTCTTCCCCATTATATCACCCAGCGTTCTCCAGTATATCACACACTCTACCCCATTATGTCACCCAGCGTTATCCATTAAATCACACACTCTACCCCATTATATCACCCAGCGTTCTCCATCATATCACACACTCTACCCCATTATATCACCAGCATTCTCCAGTATATCACACCCTCTACCCCATTGTATCACCCAGCGTTCTCCATAATATCACACACTCTACCGCATTATATCACAAAGCGTTCTCCAGTATATCACACACTCTGCCCCATTATAGCACCCAGCGTTCTCCATTATATCACACACTCTACCCCAATGTATCACCCAGCATTCTGCATTATATCACACACTCTTCCCCATTATATCACCCAGCGTTCTCCATTCTACCACACACTCTACCCCATTATATCACCCAGCGTTCTCCATTATATCATACACTCTACCCCCATTATATCACACACTACCCCATTATATCACCCAGCGTTCTCCATTATATCACACACTCTACCCCCATTATATCACACACTCTACCCCCATTAGATCACACACTCTACCCCATTATATCACCCAGCGTTCTCCATTATATCACACACTCTTCCCCATTATATCACCCAGCGTTCTCCATTATATCACACACTCTACCCCATTATCTCACCCAGCGTTCTCCATTATATCACACTCTCTACCCCCATTATATCACACACTCTACCCCCATTATATCACACACTCTACCCCATTATATCACCCAGCGTTCTCCATTATATCACACACTCTTCCCCATTATATCACCCAGCGTTCTCCATTATATCACACACTCTACCCCATTATGTCACCCAGCGTTATCCATTAAATCACACACTCTACCCCATTATATCACCCAGCGTTCTCCATCATATCACACACTCTACCCCATTATATCACCAGCATTCTCCATTATATCACACCCTCTACCCCATTGTATCACCCAGCGTTCTCCATAATATCACACACTCTACCGCATTATATCACAAAGCGTTCTCCAGTATATCACACACTCTACCCCATTATAGCACCCAGCGTTCTCCATTATATCACACACTCTACCCCAATGTATCACCCAGCATTATGCATTATATCACACACTCTTCCCCATTATATCACCCAGCGTTCTCCATTCTACCACACACTCTACCCCATTATATCACCCAGCGTTCTCCATTATATCATACACTCTACCCCCATTATATCACACACTACCCCATTATATCACCCAGCGTTCTCCATTATATCACACACTCTACCCCCATTATATCACACACTCTACCCCCATTAGATCACACACTCTACCCCATTATATCACCCAGCGTTCTCCATTATATCACACACTCTTCCCCATTATATCACCCAGCGTTCTCCATTATATCACACACTCTACCCCATTATCTCACCCAGCGTTCTCCATTATATCACACTCTCTACCCCCATTATATCACACACTCTACCCCCATTATATCACACACTCTACCCCATTATATCACCCAGCGTTCTCCATTATATCACACACTCTTCCCCATTATATCACCCAGCGTTCTCCAGTATATCACACACTCTACCCCATTATGTCACCCAGCGTTATCCATTAAATCACACACTCTACCCCATTATATCACCCAGCGTTCTCCATCATATCACACACTCTACCCCATTATATCACCAGCATTCTCCAGTATATCACACCCTCTACCCCATTGTATCACCCAGCGTTCTCCATAATATCACACACTCTACCGCATTATATCACAAAGCGTTCTCCAGTATATCACACACTCTGCCCCATTATAGCACCCAGCGTTCTCCATTATATCACACACTCTACCCCAATGTATCACCCAGCATTCTGCATTATATCACACACTCTTCCCCATTATATCACCCAGCGTTCTCCATTCTACCACACACTCTACCCCATTATATCACCCAGCGTTCTCCATTATATCATACACTCTACCCCCATTATATCACACACTACCCCATTATATCACCCAGCGTTCTCCATTATATCACACACTCTACCCCCATTATATCACACACTCTACCCCCATTAGATCACACACTCTACCCCATTATATCACCCAGCGTTCTCCATTATATCACACACTCTTCCCCATTATATCACCCAGCGTTCTCCATTATATCACACACTCTACCCCATTATCTCACCCAGCGTTCTCCATTATATCACACTCTCTACCCCCATTATATCACACACTCTACCCCCATTATATCACACACTCTACCCCATTATATCACCCAGCGTTCTCCATTATATCACACACTCTTCCCCATTATATCACCCAGCGTTCTCCAGTATATCACACACTCTACCCCATTATGTCACCCAGCGTTATCCATTAAATCACACACTCTACCCCATTATATCACCCAGCGTTCTCCATCATATCACACACTCTACCCCATTATATCACCAGCATTCTCCAGTATATCACACCCTCTACCCCATTGTATCACCCAGCGTTCTCCATAATATCACACACTCTACCGCATTATATCACAAAGCGTTCTCCAGTATATCACACACTCTGCCCCATTATAGCACCCAGCGTTCTCCATTATATCACACACTCTACCCCAATGTATCACCCAGCATTCTGCATTATATCACACACTCTTCCCCATTATATCACCCAGCGTTCTCCATTATACCACACACTCTACCCCATTATATCACCCAGCGTTCTCCATTATATCATACACTCTACCCCCATTATATCACACACTCTACCCTATTATATCACCCAGCGTTCTCCATTATATCACACACTCTACCCCCATTATATCACACACTCTACCCCCATTATATCACACACTCTACCCCATTATATCACCCAGCGTTCTCCATTATATCACACACTCTTCCCCATTATATCACCCAGCGTTCTCCATTATATCACACACTCTACCCCATTATATCACCCAGCGTTCTCCATTATATCACACACTCTACCCCCATTATATCACCCTGCGTTCTCCATTATATCACACAATCTACCCCATTATATCACCCAGCGTTCTCCATTATATCATACACTCTACCCCCATTATATCACACACTCTACCCCATTATATCACCCAGCGTTCTCCATTATATCACACACTCTACCCCCATTATATCACACACTCTACCCCCATTATATCACACACTCTACCCCATTATATCACCCAGCGTTCTCCAGTATATCACACACTCTTCCCCATTATATCACCCAGCGTTCTCCATTATATCACACACTCTACCCCCATTATATCACCCAGCGTTCTCCATTATATCACACAATCTACCCCATCATATTACTCAGCGTTCCCCATTATATCACACACTCCACCTCCATTATATCACACACTCTACCCCATTATGTCACCCAGCGTTATCCATTAAATCACACACTCTACCCCATTATATCACCCAGCGTTCTCCATCATATCACACACTCTACCCCATTATATCACCAGCATTCTCCATTATATCACACCCTCTACCCCATTGTATCACCCAGCGTTCTCCATAATATCACACACTCTACCGCATTATATCACAAAGCGTTCTCCAGTATATCACACACTCTATCCCATTATAGCACCCAGCGTTCTCCATTATATCACTCACTCTACCCCAATGTGTCACCCAGCATTATGCATTATATCACACACTCTTCCCCATTATATCACCCAGCGTTCTCCATTATACCACACACTCTACCCCATTATATCACCCAGCGTTCTCCATTATATCATACACTCTACCCCCATTATATCACACACTCTACCCCATTATATCACCCAGCGTTCTCCATTATATCACACACTCTACCCCCATTATATCACACACTCTACCCCCATTATATCACACACTCTACCCCATTATTTCACCCAGCGTTGTCCATTATATCACACACTCTTCCCCATTATATCACCCAGCGTTCTCCATTATATCACACACTCTACCCCATTATATCTCCCAGCGTTCTCCATTATATCACACACTCTACCCCCATTATATCACCCAGCGTTCTCCATTATATCACACAATCTACCCGATCATATTACTCAGCGTTCCCGATTATATCACACACTCTACCCCCATTATATCACACACTCTACCCCATTATATCACCCAGCGTTCTCCATTATATCACTCACTCTACCCCATTATATCACCGAGCGTTCTCCATTATATCACACAATCTTCCCCATTATATCACGAGCATTCTCCATTATATCACACAATCTACCCCCATTATATCACCCAGCGTTCTCCATTAAATCACACACTATACCCCATTATATCACTCAGCGATCTCCATTATATCACACTCTCCACCCCATTGTATCACCCAGCGTTCTCCATAATATCACACACTCTACCCCCATTATATCACACACTCTACCCCATTATATCACCCAGCGTTCTCCATTATATCACACACTCTTCCCCCATTATATCACACACTCTACCCCCATTATATCACACACTCTACCGCATTTTATCACAAAGCATTCTCCAGTATATCACACACTCTACCCCCATTATATCACCGAACGTTATCCATTAAATCACACACTCTACCCCATTATATTATCCAGCGTTCCCCATTATATCACACACTCTACCCCCATTATATCACACACTCTACCCCATTATATCACCCAGCATTCTCCTTTATATCCGTCACTCTACCCCATTATATCACCGAGCGTTCTCCATTATATCACGCACTCTTCCCCATTATATCACACACTCTACCCCATTATATCACGCAGCATTCTCCATTATATTACTCACTCTACCCCATATCACCGAGCGTTCTCCATTATATCACACACTCTACCCCCATTATATCACACTCTATACCCCAATGTATCACCCAGCATTCTCCATTATATCACACACTGTTCCCCATTATATCACCCAGCGTTCTCCATTATACCACACACTCTACCCCATTATATCACCCAGCGTTCTCCATTATATCATACACTCTACCCCTTTATATCACACAGCGTTGTCCATTATATCATACACTCTACCCCTTTATATCACCCATCGTTCTCCATTATATCACACACTCTACCCCCATTATATCACACACTCTACCCCATTATATCACCCAGCGTTCTCCATTATATCACACACTCTACCCCCATTATATCACACACTCTACCCCCATTATATCACACTCTCTACCCCATTGTAGCACCCAGCATTCTCCATTATATCACACACTCTTCCCCAATATATCACCCAGCGTTGTCCATTATATCACTCACTCTACCCCATTATATCACCGAGCGTTCACCATTATATCACACACTCTACCCTCATTAACTCACCCAGCGTTCTCTATTATATCACACACACTACCCCATTAAATCACCCAGCATTCTCCATTATATCACCCACTCTACCCCCATTATATCACCCAGCGTTCGCCATTATATCACACACTCTAACCCCATTATGTCACCCAGCATTATCCATTATATCACACACTCTACCCCATTATATCACCAAGCGTTCTCCATCATATCACACACTCTACCCCATTATATCACCAGCATTCTCCATTATATCACACCCTCTACCCCATTGTATCACCCAGCGTTCTCCATAATATCACACACTCTACCGCATTATATCACAAAGCATTCTCCAGTATATCACACACTCTACCCCATTATAGCACCCAGCGTTCTCCATTATATCACACACTCTACCCCAATGTATCACCCAGCATTATCCATTATATCACACACTCTACCCCATTATATCACCCAGCGTTCTCCATTATATCACACTCTCTACCCCCATTATATCACACACTCTACCCCCATTCTATCACACACTCTACCCCATTATATCACCCAGCGTTCTCCATTATATCACACACTCTTTCCCATTATATCACCCAGCGTTCTCCATTATATCACACACTCTACCCCCATTATATCACCCAGCGTTCTCCATTATACCACACAATCTACCCCATCATATTACTCAGCGTTCCCCATTATATCACACCCTCTACCCCCATTATATCACCCAGCGTTCTACATTATATCACACACTATATTCCATTATATCACCCAGCGATCTCCATTATATCACACTCTCTACCCCATTGTATCAGCCAGCGTTCTCCATACTATCAGACACTCTACCGCATTATATCACAAAGCGTTCTCCATTATATCACACACTCTACCCCAATGTATCACCCAGCATTATGCATTATATCACACACTCTACCCCCATTATATCACACACTACCCCATTATATCACCCAGCGTTCTCCATTATATCACACACTCTACCCCCATTATATCACACACTCTACCCCCATTATATCACACACTCTACCCCATTATATCACCCAGCGTTCTCCATTATATCACACAATCTACCCCATCATATTACTCAGCGTTCCCCATTATATCACACACTCTACCCCCATTATATCACACACTCTACCCCATTATATCATCCAGCGTTCTCCATTATATCACTCACTCTACCCCATTATTTCACCGAGCGTTCTCCATTATATCACACACTCTTCCCCATTATATCACACACTCTACCCCATTATGTCACCCAGCGTTATCCATTAAATCACACACTCTACCCCATTATATCACCCAGCGTTCTCCTTCATATCACACACTCTACTCCATTATATCACCAGCATTCTCTATTATATCACACCCTCTACCCCATTGTATCACCCAGCGTTCTCCATAATATCACACACTCTACCGCATTATATCACAAAGCGTTCTCCAGTATATCACACACTCTACCCCATTATAGCACCCAGCGTTCTCCATTATATCACACACTCTACCCCAATGTATCACCCAGCATTATGCATTATATCACACACTCTTCCCCATTATATCACCCAGCGTTCTCCATTATATCATACACTCTACCCCCATTATATCACACACTACCCCATTATATCACCCAGCGTTCTCCATTATATCACACACTCTAACCCCATTATATCACACACTCTACCCCCATTATATCACACACTCTACCCCCATTATATCACACACTCTACCCCATTATATCACCCAGCGTTCTCCATTATATCACACACTCTTCCCCATTATATCACCCAGCTTTCTCCATTATATCACACACTCTACCCCATTATATAACCCAGCGTTCTGCATTATATCACACACTCTACCCCCATTATATCACACACTCTACCCCCATTATATCACACACTCTACCCCATTATATCACCCAGCGTTCTCCATTATATCACACACTCTTCCCCATTATATCACTCAGCGTTCTCCATTATATCACACACTCTACCCCATTATGTCACCCAGCATTATCCATTAAATCACACACTCTACCCCATTATATCACCCAGCGTTCTCCATCATATCACACACTCTACCCCATTATATCACCAGCATTCTCCATTATATCACACCCTCTACCCTCATTATGTCACCCAGCGTTATCCATTAAATCACACACTCTACCCCATTATATCACCCAGCGTTCTCCATCATATCACACACTCTACCCCATTATATCACCAGCATTCTCCATTATATCACACCCTCTACCCCATTGTATCACCCAGCGTTCTCCATAATATCACACACTCTACCGCATTATATCACAAAGCGTTCTCCAGTATATCACACACTCTACCCCATTATAGCACCCAGCGTTCTCCATTATATCACACACTCTACCCCAATGTATCACCCAGCGTTCTCCATTCTACCACACACTCTACCCCATTATATCACCCAGCGTTCTCCATTATATCATACACTCTACCCCCATTATATCACACACTACCCCATTATATCACCCAGCGTTCTCCATTGTATCACACACTCTACCCCCATTATATCACACACTCTACCCCCATTAGATCACACACTCTACCCCATTATATCACCCAGCGTTCTCCATTATATCACACACTCTTCCCCATTATATCACCCAGCGTTCTCCATTATATCACACACTCTACCCCATTATCTCACCCAGCGTTCTCCATTATATCACACTCTCTACCCCCATTATATCACACACTACCCCATTATAGCTCCCAGCGTTCTCCATTATATCACACACTCTACCCCAATGTATCACCCAGCGTTCTCCATTATATCATACACTCTACCCCCATTATATCACACACTACCCCATTATATCACCCAGCGTTCTCCATTATATCACACACTCTACCCCCATTATATCACACACTCTACCCCCATTAGATCACACACTCTACCCCATTATATCACCCAGCGTTCTCCATTATATCACACACTCTTCCCCATTATATCACCCTGCATTCTCCATTATATCACACACTCTACCCCATTATCTCACCCAGCGTTCTCCATTATATCACACTCTCTACCCCCATTATATCACACACTCTACCCCCATTATATCACACACTCTACCCCATTATATCACGCAGCGTTCTCCATTATATCACACACTCTTCCCCATTATATCACCCAGCGTTCTCCATTATATCACACACTCTACCCCCATTATATCACACACTCTACCCCATTATATCACCCAGCGTTCTCCATTATATCACACACTCTTCCCCATTATATCACCCAGCTTTCTCCATTATATCACACACTCTACCCCATTATATAACCCAGCGTTCTGCATTATATCACACACTCTACCCCCATTATATCACACACTCTACCCCCATTATATCACACACTCTACCCCATTATATCACCCAGCGTTCTCCATTATATCACACACTCTTCCCCATTATATCACTCAGCGTTCTCCATTATATCACACACTCTACCCCATTATGTCACCCAGCATTATCCATTAAATCACACACTCTACCCCATTATATCACCCAGCGTTCTCCATCATATCACACACTCTACCCCATTATATCACCAGCATTCTCCATTATATCACACCCTCTACCCTCATTATGTCACCCAGCGTTATCCATTAAATCACACACTCTACCCCATTATATCACCCAGCGTTCTCCATCATATCACACACTCTACCCCATTATATCACCAGCATTCTCCATTATATCACACCCTCTACCCCATTGTATCACCCAGCGTTCTCCATAATATCACACACTCTACCGCATTATATCACAAAGCGTTCTCCAGTATATCACACACTCTACCCCATTATAGCACCCAGCGTTCTCCATTATATCACACACTCTACCCCAATGTATCACCCAGCGTTCTCCATTCTACCACACACTCTACCCCATTATATCACCCAGCGTTCTCCATTATATCATACACTCTACCCCCATTATATCACACACTACCCCATTATATCACCCAGCGTTCTCCATTGTATCACACACTCTACCCCCATTATATCACACACTCTACCCCCATTAGATCACACACTCTACCCCATTATATCACCCAGCGTTCTCCATTATATCACACACTCTTCCCCATTATATCACCCAGCGTTCTCCATTATATCACACACTCTACCCCATTATCTCACCCAGCGTTCTCCATTATATCACACTCTCTACCCCCATTATATCACACACTACCCCATTATAGCTCCCAGCGTTCTCCATTATATCACACACTCTACCCCAATGTATCACCCAGCGTTCTCCATTATATCATACACTCTACCCCCATTATATCACACACTACCCCATTATATCACCCAGCGTTCTCCATTATATCACACACTCTACCCCCATTATATCACACACTCTACCCCCATTAGATCACACACTCTACCCCATTATATCACCCAGCGTTCTCCATTATATCACACACTCTTCCCCATTATATCACCCTGCATTCTCCATTATATCACACACTCTACCCCATTATCTCACCCAGCGTTCTCCATTATATCACACTCTCTACCCCCATTATATCACACACTCTACCCCCATTATATCACACACTCTACCCCATTATATCACGCAGCGTTCTCCATTATATCACACACTCTTCCCCATTATATCACCCAGCGTTCTCCATTATATCACACACTCTACCCCCATTATATCACACACTCTACCCCATTATATCACCCAGCGTTCTCCATTATATCACACACTCTACCCCCATTATATCACACACTCTACCCTCATTAGATCACACACTCTACCCCATTATATCACCCAGCGTTCTCCATTATATCACGCACTCTTCCCCATTATATCACCCAGCGTTCTCCATTATATCACACACTCTACCCCATTATCTCACCCAGCGTTCTCCAGTATATCACACTCTCTACCCCCATTATATCACACACTCTACCCCCATTATATCACACACTCTACCCCATTATATCACCCAGCGTTCTCCATTATATCACACACTCTTCCCCATTATATCACCCAGCGTTCTCCATTATATCACACACTCTACCCCATTATGTCACCCAGCGTTATCCATTATATCACACACTCTACCCCCATTATATCACACACTCTACCCCATTATATCACCCAGCGTTCTCCATTATATCACACACTCTTCCCCATTATATCACCCAGCGTTCTCCATTATATCACACACTCTACCCCATTATGTCACCCAGCGTTATCCATTAAATCACACACTCTACCCCATTATATCACCCAGCGTTCTCCATCATATCACACACTCTACCCCATTATATCACCAGCTTTCTCCATTATATCACACCCTCTACCCTCATTATGTCACCCAGCGTTATCCATTAAATCACACACTCTACCCCATTATATCACCCAGCGTTCTCCATCATATCACACACTCTACCCCATTATATCACCAGCATTCTCCATTATATCACACCCTCTACCCCATTGTATCACCCAGCGTTCTCCATAATATCACACACTCTACCGCAGTATATCACAAAGCGTTCTCCAGTATATCACACACTCTACCCCATTATAGCACCCAGCGTTCTCCATTATATCACACACTCTACCCCAATGTATCACCCAGCATTATGCATTATATCACACACTCTTCCCCATTATATCACCCAGCGTTCTCCATTCTACCACACACTCTACCCCATTATATCACCCAGCGTTCTCCATTATATCATACACTCTACCCCCATTATATCACACACTACCCCATTATATCACCCAGCGTTCTCCATTATATCACACACTCTACCCCCATTATATCACACACTCTACCCCCATTAGATCACACACTCTACCCCATTATATCACCCAGCGTTCTCCATTATATCACACACTCTTCCCCATTATATCACCCAGCGTTCTCCATTATATCACACACTCTACCCCATTATCTCACCCAGCGTTCTCCATTATATCACACTCTCTACCCCCATTATATCACACACTCTACCCCCATTATATCACACACTCTACCCCATTATATCACCCAGCGTTCTCCATTATATCACACACTCTTCCCCATTATATCACCCAGCGTTCTCCAGTATATCACACACTCTACCCCATTATGTCACCCAGCGTTATCCATTAAATCACACACTCTACCCCATTATATCACCCAGCGTTCTCCATCATATCACACACTCTACCCCATTATATCACCAGCATTCTCCAGTATATCACACCCTCTACCCCATTGTATCACCCAGCGTTCTCCATTATATCACACACTCTACCCCATTATCTCACCCAGCGTTCTCCATTATATCACACACTCTAACCCCATTATATCACACACTCTACCCCCATTATATCACACACTCTACCCCCATTATATCACACACTCTACCCCATTATATCACCCAGCGTTCTCCATTATATCACACACTCTTCCCCATTATATCACCCAGCTTTCTCCATTATATCACACACTCTACCCCATTATATAACCCAGCGTTCTGCATTATATCACACACTCTACCCCCATTATATCACACACTCTACCCCCATTATATCACACACTCTACCCCATTATATCACCCAGCGTTCTCCATTATATCACACACTCTTCCCCATTATATCACTCAGCGTTCTCCATTATATCACACACTCTACCCCATTATGTCACCCAGCGTTATCCATTAAATCACACACTCTACCCCATTATATCACCCAGCGTTCTCCATCATATCACACACTCTACCCCATTATATCACCAGCATTCTCCATTATATCACACCCTCTACCCTCATTATGTCACCCAGCGTTATCCATTAAATCACACACTCTACCCCATTATATCACCCAGCGTTCTCCATCATATCACACACTCTACCCCATTATATCACCAGCATTCTCCATTATATCACACCCTCTACCCCATTGTATCACCCAGCGTTCTCCATAATATCACACACTCTACCGCATTATATCACAAAGCGTTCTCCAGTATATCACACACTCTACCCCATTATAGCACCCAGCGTTCTCCATTATATCACACACTCTACCCCAATGTATCACCCAGCGTTCTCCATTCTACCACACACTCTACCCCATTATATCACCCAGCGTTCTCCATTATATCATACACTCTACCCCCATTATATCACACACTACCCCATTATATCACCCAGCGTTCTCCATTGTATCACACACTCTACCCCCATTATATCACACACTCTACCCCCATTAGATCACACACTCTACCCCATTATATCACCCAGCGTTCTCCATTATATCACACACTCTTCCCCATTATATCACCCAGCGTTCTCCATTATATCACACACTCTACCCCATTATCTCACCCAGCGTTCTCCATTATATCACACTCTCTACCCCCATTATATCACACACTACCCCATTATAGCTCCCAGCGTTCTCCATTATATCACACACTCTACCCCAATGTATCACCCAGCGTTCTCCATTATATCATACACTCTACCCCCATTATATCACACACTACCCCATTATATCACCCAGCGTTCTCCATTATATCACACACTCTACCCCCATTATATCACACACTCTACCCCCATTAGATCACACACTCTACCCCATTATATCACCCAGCGTTCTCCATTATATCACACACTCTTCCCCATTATATCACCCTGCATTCTCCATTATATCACACACTCTACCCCATTATCTCACCCAGCGTTCTCCATTATATCACACTCTCTACCCCCATTATATCACACACTCTACCCCCATTATATCACACACTCTACCCCATTATATCACGCAGCGTTCTCCATTATATCACACACTCTTCCCCATTATATCACCCAGCGTTCTCCATTATATCACACACTCTACCCCCATTATATCACACACTCTACCCCATTATATCACCCAGCGTTCTCCATTATATCACACACTCTACCCCCATTATATCACACACTCTACCCTCATTAGATCACACACTCTACCCCATTATATCACCCAGCGTTCTCCATTATATCACGCACTCTTCCCCATTATATCACCCAGCGTTCTCCATTATATCACACACTCTACCCCATTATCTCACCCAGCGTTCTCCAGTATATCACACTCTCTACCCCCATTATATCACACACTCTACCCCCATTATATCACACACTCTACCCCATTATATCACCCAGCGTTCTCCATTATATCACACACTCTTCCCCATTATATCACCCAGCGTTCTCCATTATATCACACACTCTACCCCATTATGTCACCCAGCGTTATCCATTAAATCACACACTCTACCCCATTATATCACCCAGCGTTCTCCATCATATCACACACTCTACCCCATTATATCACCAGCTTTCTCCATTATATCACACCCTCTACCCTCATTATGTCACCCAGCGTTATCCATTAAATCACACACTCTACCCCATTATATCACCCAGCGTTCTCCATCATATCACACACTCTACCCCATTATATCACCAGCATTCTCCATTATATCACACCCTCTACCCCATTGTATCACCCAGCGTTCTCCATAATATCACACACTCTACCGCAGTATATCACAAAGCGTTCTCCAGTATATCACACACTCTACCCCATTATAGCACCCAGCGTTCTCCATTATATCACACACTCTACCCCAATGTATCACCCAGCATTATGCATTATATCACACACTCTTCCCCATTATATCACCCAGCGTTCTCCATTCTACCACACACTCTACCCCATTATATCACCCAGCGTTCTCCATTATATCATACACTCTACCCCCATTATATCACACACTACCCCATTATATCACCCAGCGTTCTCCATTATATCACACACTCTACCCCCATTATATCACACACTCTACCCCCATTAGATCACACACTCTACCCCATTATATCACCCAGCGTTCTCCATTATATCACACACTCTTCCCCATTATATCACCCAGCGTTCTCCATTATATCACACACTCTACCCCATTATCTCACCCAGCGTTCTCCATTATATCACACTCTCTACCCCCATTATATCACACACTCTACCCCCATTATATCACACACTCTACCCCATTATATCACCCAGCGTTCTCCATTATATCACACACTCTTCCCCATTATATCACCCAGCGTTCTCCAGTATATCACACACTCTACCCCATTATGTCACCCAGCGTTATCCATTAAATCACACACTCTACCCCATTATATCACCCAGCGTTCTCCATCATATCACACACTCTACCCCATTATATCACCAGCATTCTCCAGTATATCACACCCTCTACCCCATTGTATCACCCAGCGTTCTCCATTATATCACACACTCTACCCCATTATCTCACCCAGCGTTCTCCATTATATCACACTCTCTACCCCCATTATATCACACACTACCCCATTATAGCTCCCAGCGTTCTCCATTATATCACACACTCTACCCCAATGTATCACCCAGCGTTCTCCATTATATCATACACTCTACCCCCATTATATCACACACTACCCCATTATATCACCCAGCGTTCTCCATTATATCACACACTCTACCCCCATTATATCACACACTCTACCCCCATTAGATCACACACTCTACCCCATTATATCACCCAGCGTTCTCCATTATATCACACACTCTTCCCCATTATATCACCCTGCATTCTCCATTATATCACACACTCTACCCCATTATCTCACCCAGCGTTCTCCATTATATCACACTCTCTACCCCTATTATATCACACACTCTACCCCCATTATATCACACACTCTACCCCATTATATCACGCAGCGTTCTCCATTATATCACACACTCTTCCCCATTATATCACCCAGCGTTCTCCATTATATCACACACTCTACCCCATTATATCACCAGCATTCTCCATTATATCACACCCTCTACCCCATTGTATCACCCAGCGTTCTCCATAATATCACACACTCTACCGCATTATATCACAAAGCGTTCTCCAGTATATCACACACTCTACCCCATTATAGCACCCAGCGTTCTCCATTATATCACACACTCTACCCCAATGTATCACCCAGCATTATGCATTATATCACACACTCTTCCCCATTATATCACCCAGCGTTCTCCATTCTACCACACACTCTACCCCATTATATCACCCAGCGTTCTCCATTATATCATACACTCTACCCCCATTATATCACACACTACCCCATTATATCACCCAGCGTTCTCCATTATATCACACACTCTACCCCCATTATATCACAGACTCTACCCCCATTAGATCACACACTCTACCCCATTATATCACCCAGCGTTCTCCATTATATCACACACTCTTCCCCATTATATCACCCAGCGTTCTCCATTATATCACACACTCTACCCCATTATCTCACCCAGCGTTCTCCATTATATCACACTCTCTACCCCCATTATATCACACACTCTACCCCCATTATATCACACACTCTACCCCATTATATCACCCAGCGTTCTCCATTATATCACACACTCTTCCCCATTATATCACCCAGCGTTCTCCAGTATATCACACACTCTACCCCATTATGTCACCCAGCGTTATCCATTAAATCACACACTCTACCCCATTATATCACCCAGCGTTCTCCATCATATCACACACTCTACCCCATTATATCACCAGCATTCTCCAGTATATCACACCCTCTACCCCATTGTATCACCCAGCGTTCTCCATAATATCACACACTCTACCGCATTATATCACAAAGCGTTCTCCAGTATATCACACACTCTACCCCATTATAGCACCCAGCGTTCTCCATTATATCACACACTCTACCCCAATGTATCACCCAGCATTCTGCATGATATCACACACTCTTCCCCATTATATCACCCAGCGTTCTCCATTATACCACACACTCTACCCCATTATATCACCCAGCGTTCTCCATTATATCATACACTCTACCCCCATTATATCACACACTCTACCCTATTATATCACCCAGCGTTCTCCATTATATCACACACTCTACCCCCATTATATCACACACTCTACCCCCATTATATCACACACTCTACCCCATTATATCACCCAGCGTTCTCCATTATATCACACACTCTTCCCCATTATATCACCCAGCGTTCTCCATTATATCACACACTCTACCCCATTATATCACCCAGCGTTCTCCATTATATCACACACTCTACCCCCATTATATCACCCTGCGTTCTCCATTATATCACACAATCTACCCCATTATATCACCCAGCGCTCTCCATTATATCATACACTCTACCCCCATTATATCACACACTCTACCCCATTATATCACCCAGCGTTCTCCATTATATCACACACTCTACCCCCATTATATCACACACTCTACCCCATTATATCACCCAGCGTTCTCCAGTATATCACACACTCTTCCCCATTATATCACCCAGCGTTCTCCATTATATCACACACTCTACCCCCATTATATCACCCAGCGTTCTCCATTATATCACACAATCTACCCCATCATATTACTCAGCGTTCCCCATTATATCACACACTCCACCTCCATTATATCACACACTCTACCCCATTATGTCACCCAGCGTTATCCATTAAATCACACACTCTACCCCATTATATCACCCAGCGTTCTCCATTATATCACACACTCTACCCCCATTATGTCACCCAGCGTTATCCATTATATCACACACTCTACCCCATTATATCACCAGAATTCCCCATTATATCACACCCTCTACCCCATTGTATCACCCAGCGTTCTCCATAATATCACACACTCTACCGCATTATATCACAAAGCGTTCTCCAGTATATCACACACACTCTACCCCATTATAGCACCAGAATTCTCCATTATATCACACACTCTTCCCCATTATATCACCCAGCGTTCTCCAATATACCACGCACTCTACCCCATTATATCACCCAGCGTTCTCCATTATATCACACACTCTACCCCCATTATATCACACACTCTACCCCATTATATCACCCAGCGTTCTCCATTATATCACACACTCTTCCCCATTATATCACCCAGCGTTCTCCATTATATCACACACTCTACCCCATTATGTCACCCAGCGTTATCCATTATATCACACACTCTACCCCCATTATATCACACACTCTACCCCATTATATCACCCAGCGTTCTCCATTATATCACACACTCTTCCCCATTATATCACCCAGCGTTCTCCATTATATCACACACTCTACCCCATTATGTTACCCAGCGTTATCCATTAAATCACACACTCTACCCCATTATATCACCCAGCGTTCTCCATCATATCACACACTCTACCCCATTATATCACCAGCTTTCTCCATTATATCACACCCTCTACCCTCATTATGTCACCCAGCGTTATCCATTAAATCACACACTCTACCCCATTATATCACCCAGCGTTCTCCATCATATCACACACTCTACCCCATTATATCACCAGCATTCTCCATTATATCACACCCTCTACCCCATTGTATCACCCAGCGTTCTCCATAATATCACACACTCTACCGCATTATATCACAAAGCGTTCTCCAGTATATCACACACTCTACCCCATTATAGCACCCAGCGTTCTCCATTATATCACACACTCTACCCCAATGTATCACCCAGCATTATGCATTATATCACACACTCTTCCCCATTATATCACCCAGCGTTCTCCATTCTACCACACACTCTACCCCATTATATCACCCAGCGTTCTCCATTATATCATACACTCTACCCCCATTATATCACACACTACCCCATTATATCACCCAGCGTTCTCCATTATATCACACACTCTACCCCCATTATATCACACACTCTACCCCCATTAGATCACACACTCTACCCCATTATATCACCCAGCGTTCTCCATTATATCACACACTCTTCCCCATTATATCACCCAGCGTTCTCCATTATATCACACACTCTACCCCATTATCTCACCCAGCGTTCTCCATTATATCACACTCTCTACCCCCATTATATCACACACTCTACCCCCATTATATCACACACTCAACCCCATTATATCACCCAGCGTTCTCCATTATATCACACACTCTTCCCCATTATATCACCCAGCGTTCTCCAGTATATCACACACTCTACCCCATTATGTCACCCAGCGTTATCCATTAAATCACACACTCTACCCCATTATATCACCCAGCGTTCTCCATCATATCACACACTCTACCCCATTATATCACCAGCATTCTCCAGTATATCACACCCTCTACCCCATTGTATCACCCAGCGTTCTCCATAATATCACACACTCTACCGCATTATATCACAAAGCGTTCTCCAGTATATCACACACTCTACCCCATTATAGCACCCAGCGTTCTCCATTATATCACACACTCTACCCCAATGTATCACCCAGCATTCTGCATTATATCACACACTCTTCCCCATTATATCACCCAGCGTTCTCCATTATACCACACACTCTACCCCATTATATCACCCAGCGTTCTCCATTATATCATACACTCTACCCCCATTATATCACACACTCTACCCTATTATATCACCCAGCGTTCTCCATTATATCACACACTCTACCCCCATTATATCACACACTCTACCCCCATTATATCACACACTCTACCCCATTATATCACCCAGCGTTCTCCATTATATCACACACTCTTCCCCATTATATCACCCAGCGTTCTCCATTATATCACACACTCTACCCCATTATATCACCCAGCGTTCTCCATTATATCACACACTCTACCCCCATTATATCACCCTGCGTTCTCCATTATATCACACAATCTACCCCATTATATCACCCAGCGCTCTCCATTATATCATACACTCTACCCCCATTATATCACACACTCTACCCCATTATATCACCCAGCGTTCTCCATTATATCACACACTCTACCCCCATTATATCACACACTCTACCCCATTATATCACCCAGCGTTCTCCAGTATATCACACACTCTTCCCCATTATATCACCCAGCGTTCTCCATTATATCACACACTCTACCCCCATTATATCACCCAGCGTTCTCCATTATATCACACAATCTACCCCATCATATTACTCAGCGTTCCCCATTATATCACACACTCCACCTCCATTATATCACACACTCTACCCCATTATGTCACCCAGCGTTATCCATTAAATCACACACTCTACCCCATTATATCACCCAGCGTTCTCCATCATATCACACACTCTACCCCATTATATCACCAGCATTCTCCATTATATCACACCCTCTACCCCATTGTATCACCCAGCGTTCTCCATAATATCACACACTCTACCGCATTATATCACAAAGCGTTCTCCAGTATATCACACACTCTATCCCATTATAGCACCCAGCGTTCTCCATTATATCACTCACTCTACCCCAATGTATCACCCAGCATTATGCATTATATCACACACTCTTCCCCATTATATCACCCAGCGTTCTCCATTATACCACACACTCTACCCCATTATATCACCCAGCGTTCTCCATTATATCATACACTCTACCCCCATTATATCACACACTCTACCCCATTATATCACCCAGCGTTATCCATTATATCACACACTCTACCCCCATTATATCACACACTCTACCCCCATTATATCACACACTCTACCCCATTATTTCACCCAGCGTTGTCCATTATATCACACACTCTTCCCCATTATATCACCCAGCGTTCTCCATTATATCACACACTCTACCCCATTATATCTCCCAGCGTTCTCCATTATATCACACACTCTACCCCCATTATATCACCCAGCGTTCTCCATTATATCACACAATCTACCCGATCATATTACTCAGCGTTCCCGATTATATCACACACTCTACCCCCATTATATCACACACTCTACCCCATTATATCACCAAGCGTTCTCCATTATATCACTCACTCTACCCCATTATATCACCGAGCGTTCTCCATTATATCACACAATCTTCCCCATTATATCACAAGCATTCTCCATTATATCACACAATCTACCCCCATTATATCACCCAGCGTTCTCCATTAAATCACACACTATACCCCATTATATCACTCAGCGATCTCCATTATATCACACTCTCCACCCCATTGTATCACCCAGCGTTCTCCATAATATCACACACTCTACCCCCATTATATCACACACTCTACCCCATTATATCACCCAGCGTTCTCCATTATATCACACACTCTTCCCCCATTATATCACACACTCTACCCCCATTATATCACACACTCTACCGCATTTTATCACAAAGCATTCTCCAGTATATCACACACTCTACCCCCATTATATCACCGAACGTTATCCATTAAATCACACACTCTACCCCATTATATTATCCAGCGTTCCCCATTATATCACACACTCTACCCCCATTATATCACACACTCTACCCCATTATATCACCCAGCATTCTCCTTTATATCCGTCACTCTACCCCATTATATCACCGAGCGTTCTCCATTATATCACGCACTCTTCCCCATTATATCACACACTCTACCCCATTATATCACGCAGCATTCTCCATTATATTACTCACTCTACCCCATATCACCGAGCGTTCTCCATTATATCACACACTCTACCCCCATTATATCACACTCTATACCCCAATGTATCACCCAGCATTCTCCATTATATCACACACTGTTCCCCATTATATCACCCAGCGTTCTCCATTATACCACACACTCTACCCCATTATATCACCCAGCGTTCTCCATTATATCATACACTCTACCCCTTTATATCACACAGCGTTGTCCATTATATCATACACTCTACCCCTTTATATCACCCATCGTTCTCCATTATATCACACACTCTACCCCCATTATATCACACACTCTACCCCATTATATCACCCAGCGTTCTCCATTATATCACACACTCTACCCCCATTATATCACACACTCTACCCCCATTATATCACACTCTCTACCCCATTGTAGCACCCAGCATTCTCCATTATATCACACACTCTTCCCCAATATATCACCCAGCGTTGTCCATTATATCACTCACTCTACCCCATTATATCACCGAGCGTTCACCATTATATCACACACTCTACCCTCATTAACTCACCCAGCGTTCTCTATTATATCACACACACTACCCCATTAAATCACCCAGCATTCTCCATTATATCACCCACTCTACCCCCATTATATCACCCAGCGTTCGCCATTATATCACACACTCTAACCCCATTATGTCACCCAGCATTATCCATTATATCACACACTCTACCCCATTATATCACCAAGCGTTCTCCATCATATCACACACTCTACCCCATTATATCACCAGCATTCTCCATTATATCACACCCTCTACCCCATTGTATCACCCAGCGTTCTCCATAATATCACACACTCTACCGCATTATATCACAAAGCATTCTCCAGTATATCACACACTCTACCCCATTATAGCACCCAGCGTTCTCCATTATATCACACACTCTACCCCAATGTATCACCCAGCATTATCCATTATATCACACACTCTACCCCATTATATCACCCAGCGTTCTCCATTATATCACACTCTCTACCCCCATTATATCACACACTCTACCCCCATTCTATCACACACTCTACCCCATTATATCACCCAGCGTTCTCCATTATATCACACACTCTTTCCCATTATATCACCCAGCGTTCTCCATTATATCACACACTCTACCCCCATTATATCACCCAGCGTTCTCCATTATACCACACAATCTACCCCATCATATTACTCAGCGTTCCCCATTATATCACACCCTCTACCCCCATTATATCACCCAGCGTTCTACATTATATCACACACTATATTCCATTATATCACCCAGCGATCTCCATTATATCACACTCTCTACCCCATTGTATCAGCCAGCGTTCTCCATACTATCAGACACTCTACCGCATTATATCACAAAGCGTTCTCCAGTATATCACACACTCTACCCCATTATAGCACCCAGCGTTCTCCATTATATCACACACTCTACCCCATTATATCACCCAGCGTTCTCCATTATATCACACACTGTACCCCCATTATATCACCCAACGTTATCCATTAAATCACACACTCTACCCCATTATATTACCCAGCGTTCCCCATTATATCACACACTCTACCCCCATTATATCACCCAGCATTCTCCTTTATATCCCTCACTCTACCCCATTATATCACCGAGCATTCTCCATTATATCACGCACTCTTCCCCATTATATCACACACTCTACCCCATTATATCACCCAGCGTTCTCCATTATATCACTCACTCAACCCCATTATATCACCGAGCGTTCTCCATTATATCACACACTCTACCCCCATTATATCACACTCTATACCCCAATATATCACCCAGCATTCTCCATTATATCACACACTGTTCCCCATTATATCACCCAGCGTTCTCCATTATACCACACACTCTACCCCATTATATCACCCAGCGTTCTCCATTATATCATACACTCTACCCCTTTATATCACCCATCGTTCTCCATTATATCACACACTCTACCCCCATTATATCACACACTCTACCCCATTATATCACCCAGCGTTCTCCATTATATCACACACTCTACCCCCATTATATCACACACTCTACCCCCATTATATCACACTCTCTACCCCATTGTAGCACCAAGCATTCTCCATTATATCACTCACTCTTGCCGAATATATCACCCAGCGTTGTCCATTATATCACTCACTCTACCCCGTTATATCACCGAGCGTTCACCATTATATCACACATTCTACCCTCATTAACTCACCCAGCGTTCTCTATTATATCACACCCACAACCCCATTAATTCACCCAGCATTCTCCATTATATCACCCACTCTACCCCCATTATATCACCCAGCGTTCGCCATTATATCACACACTCTAACCCCATTATGTCACCCAGCATTATCCATTATATCACACACTCTACCCCATTATATCACCAAGCGTTCTCCATCATATCACACACTCTACCCCATTATATCACCAGCATTCTCCATTATATCACACCCTCTACCCCATTGTATCACCCAGCGTTCTCCATAATATCACACACTCTACCGCATTATATCACAAAGCATTCTCCAGTATATCACACACTCTACCCCATTATAGCACCCAGCGTTCTCCATTATATCACACACTCTACCCCAATGTATCACCCAGCATTATCCATTATATCACACACTCTACCCCATTATATCACCCAGCGTTCTCCATTATATCACACTCTCTACCCCCATTATATCACACACTCTACCCCCATTCTATCACACACTCTACCCCATTATATCACCCAGCGTTCTCCATTATATCACACACTCTTTCCCATTATATCACCCAGCGTTCTCCATTATATCACACACTCTACCCCCATTATATCACCCAGCGTTCTCCATTATACCACACAATCTACCCCATCATATTACTCAGCGTTCCCCATTATATCACACCCTCTACCCCCATTATATCACCCAGCGTTCTACATTATATCACACACTATATTCCATTATATCACCCAGCGATCTCCATTATATCACACTCTCTACCCCATTGTATCAGCCAGCGTTCTCCATACTATCAGACACTCTACCGCATTATATCACAAAGCGTTCTCCAGTATATCACACACTCTACCCCATTATAGCACCCAGCGTTCTCCATTATATCACACACTCTACCCCATTATATCACCCAGCGTTCTCCATTATATCACACACTGTACCCCCATTATATCACCCAATGTTATCCATTAAATCACACACTCTACCCCATTATATTACCCAGCGTTCCCCATTATATCACACACTCTACCCCCATTATATCACCCAGCATTCTCCTTTATATCCCTCACTCTACCCCATTATATCACCGAGCGTTCTCCATTATATCACGCACTCTTCCCCATTATATCACACACTCTACCCCATTATATCACCCAGCGTTCTCCATTATATCACTCACTCAACCCCATTATATCACCGAGCGTTCTCCATTATATCACACACTCTACCCCCATTATATCACACTCTATACCCCAATATATCACCCAGCATTCTCCATTATATCACACACTGTTCCCCATTATATCACCCAGCGTTCTCCATTATACCACACACTCTACCCCATTATATCACCCAGCGTTCTCCATTATATCATACACTCTACCCCTTTATATCACCCATCGTTCTCCATTATATCACACACTCTACCCCCATTATATCACACACTCTACCCCATTATATCACCCAGCGTTCTCCATTATATCACACACTCTACCCCCATTATATCACACACTCTACCCCCATTATATCACACTCTCTACCCCATTGTAGCACCAAGCATTCTCCATTATATCACTCACTCTTGCCGAATATATCACCCAGCGTTGTCCATTATATCACTCACTCTACCCCGTTATATCACCGAGCGTTCACCATTATATCACACATTCTACCCTCATTAACTCACCCAGCGTTCTCTATTATATCACACCCACAACCCCATTAATTCACCCAGCATTCTCCATTATATCACCCACTCTACCCCCATTATATCACCCAGCGTTCGCCATTATATCACACACTCTAACCCCATTATGTCACCCAGCATTATCCATTATATCACACACTCTACCCCATTATATCACCAAGCGTTCTCCATCATATCACACACTCTACCCCATTATATCACCAGCATTCTCCATTATATCACACCCTCTACCCCATTGTATCACCCAGCGTTCTCCATAATATCACACACTCTACCGCATTATATCACAAAGCATTCTCCAGTATATCACACACTCTACCCCATTATAGCACCCAGCGTTCTCCATTATATCACACACTCTACCCCAATGTATCACCCAGCATTATCCATTATATCACACACTCTACCCCATTATATCACCCAGCGTTCTCCATTATATCACACTCTCTACCCCCATTATATCACACACTCTACCCCCATTCTATCACACACTCTACCCCATTATATCACCCAGCGTTCTCCATTATATCACACACTCTTTCCCATTATATCACCCAGCGTTCTCCATTATATCACACACTCTACCCCCATTATATCACCCAGCGTTCTCCATTATACCACACAATCTACCCCATCATATTACTCAGCGTTCCCCATTATATCACACCCTCTACCCCCATTATATCACCCAGCGTTCTACATTATATCACACACTATATTCCATTATATCACCCAGCGATCTCCATTATATCACACTCTCTACCCCATTGTATCAGCCAGCGTTCTCCATACTATCAGACACTCTACCGCATTATATCACAAAGCGTTCTCCAGTATATCACACACTCTACCCCATTATAGCACCCAGCGTTCTCCATTATATCACACACTCTACCCCATTATATCACCCAGCGTTCTCCATTATATCACACACTGTACCCCCATTATATCACCCAACGTTATCCATTAAATCACACACTCTACCCCATTATATTACCCAGCGTTCCCCATTATATCACACACTCTACCCCCATTATATCACCCAGCATTCTCCTTTATATCCCTCACTCTACCCCATTATATCACCGAGCGTTCTCCATTATATCACGCACTCTTCCCCATTATATCACACACTCTACCCCATTATATCACCCAGCGTTCTCCATTATATCACTCACTCAACCCCATTATATCACCGAGCGTTCTCCATTATATCACACACTCTACCCCCATTATATCACACTCTATACCCCAATATATCACCCAGCATTCTCCATTATATCACACACTGTTCCCCATTATATCACCCAGCGTTCTCCATTATACCACACACTCTACCCCATTATATCACCCAGCGTTCTCCATTATATCATACACTCTACCCCTTTATATCACCCATCGTTCTCCATTATATCACACACTCTACCCCCATTATATCACACACTCTACCCCATTATATCACCCAGCGTTCTCCATTATATCACACACTCTACCCCCATTATATCACACACTCTACCCCCATTATATCACACTCTCTACCCCATTGTAGCACCAAGCATTCTCCATTATATCACTCACTCTTGCCGAATATATCACCCAGCGTTGTCCATTATATCACTCACTCTACCCCGTTATATCACCGAGCGTTCACCATTATATCACACATTCTACCCTCATTAACTCACCCAGCGTTCTCTATTATATCACACCCACAACCCCATTAATTCACCCAGCATTCTCCATTATATCACCCACTCTACCCCCATTATATCACCCAGCGTTCTCCATTATATCACACACTCTACCCCCATTATGTCACCAAGCGTTATCCATTATATCACACACTCTACCCCATTATATCACCAAGCGTTCTCCATCATATCAGACACTCTACCCCATTATATCACCAGCATTCTCCATTATATCACACCCTCTACCCCATTGTATCACCCAGCGTTCTCCATAATATCACACACTCTACCGCATTATATCACAAAGCGTTCTCCAGTATATCACACACTCTACCCCATTATAGCACCCAGCGTTCTCCATTATATCACACACTCTACCCCAATGTATCACCCAGCATTCTCCATTATATCACACACTCTTCCCCATTATATCACCCAGCGTTCTCCATTATACCACACACTCTACCCCATTATATCACCCAGCGTTCTCCATTATATCATACACTCTACCCCCATTATATCACACACTCTACCCCCATTATATCACACACTCTACCCCATTATATCACCCAGCGTTCTCCATTATATCACACACCCTTCCCCATTATATCACCCAGCGTTCTCCATTATATCACACACTCTACCCCCATTATATCACCCAGCGTTCTCCATTATATCACACAATGTACCCCATTATATCACACACTCTACCCCCATTATATCACACACTCTACCCCATTATATCACCCAGCGTTCTCCATTATGTCACTCACTCTACCCCATTATATCACCGAGCGTTCTCCATTATATCACACACTCTTCCCCATTATATCACACACTCTACCCCATTATATCACCCAGCGTTCTCCATTATATCACACACTCTACCCCATTATATCACCCAGCGTTCTCCATCATATCACACACTCTACCCCATTATATCACCAGCATTCTCCATTATATCACACCCTCTACCCCATTGTATCACACAACGTTCTCCATAATATCACACAATCTACTGCATTATATCACAAAGCGTTCTACAGTTCATCACATACTCTACCCCATTATAGCACCCAGCGTTCTCCATTATATCACACACTCTACCCCAATGTATCACCCAGCATTCTCCATTATATCACACACTCTTCCCCATTATATCACCCAGCTTTCTCCATTATACCACACACTCTACCCCATTATATCACCCAGCGTTCTCCATTATATCACACACTCTACCCCATTATATCACCCAGCGTTCTCCATTATATCACACACTCTACCCCCATTATATCACACACTCTACCCCCATTATATCACACACTCTACCCCATTATATCACCCAGCGTTCTCCATTATATCACACACTCTTCCCCATTATATCACCCAGCGTTCTCCATTATATCACACACTCTACCCCATTATATCACCCAGCATTCTCCATTATATCACACAATCTACACGTTCTCCATTATATCACACAATCTACCCCATCATATTACGCAGCGTTCCCCATTATATCACACACTCTACCCCCATTATACCACACACTCTACCCCATTATATCACCCAGCGTTCTCCATTATATCACACACTATACCCCATTATATCACACAGCGATCTCCATTATATCACACTCTCTACCCCATTATAGCACCCAGCGTTCTCCATTATATCACACACTCTACCCCATTATATCACCCAGCGTTCTCCATTATATCACACACTGTACCCCCATTATATCACCCAGCGTTATCTATTAAATCACACACTCTACCCCATTATATTACCCAGCGTTCCCCATTATATCCACACTCTACCCCCATTATGTCACCCAGCGTTATCCATTATATCACACACTCTACCCCATTATATCACCAAGCGTTCTCCATCATATCACACACTCTACCCCATTATATCACCAGCATTCTCCATTATATCACACCCTCTACCCCATTGTATCACCCAGCGTTCTCCATAATAGCACACACTCTACCGCATTATATCACAAAGCGTTCTCCAGTATATCACACACTCTACCCCAATGTATCACCCAGCATTCTCCATTATATCACACACTCTTCCCCATTATATCACCCAGCGTTCTCCATTATACCACACACTCTAAGCCATTATATCACCCAGCGTTCTCCATTATATCATACACTCTACCCCCATTATATCACACACTCTACCCCATTATATCACCCAGCGTTCTCCATTATATCACACACTCTACCCCCATTATATCACACACTCTATCCCCATTATATCACACACTCTACCCCATTATATCACCCAGCGTTCTCCATTATATCACACACTCTTCCCCATTATATCACCCAGCGTTCTCCATTATATCACACACTCTACCCTATTATATCACCCAGCGTTCTCCATTATATCACTCACTCTACCCCATTATATCACCCAGCGTTCTCCATTATATCACTCACTCTACCCCATTATATCACCGAGCGTTCTCCATTATATCACACACTCTACCCCCATTATGTCACCCAGCGTTATCCATTATATCACACGCTCTACCCCATTATATCACCCAGCGTTCTCCATCAAATCACACACTCTACCCCATTATATCACCAGCATTCTCCATTATATCACACCCTCTACCCCATTGTATCACCCAGCGTTCTCCATAATATCACACACTCTACCGCATTATATCACAAAGCGTTCTACAGTATATCACATACTCTACCCCATTATAGCACCCAGCGTTCTCCATTATATCACACACTCTACCCCAATGTATCACGCAGCATTCTCCATTATATCACACACTCTTCCCCATTATATCACCCAGCGTTCTCCATTATACCACACACTCTACCCCATTATATCACCCAGCGTTCTCCATTATATCATACACTCTACCCCCATTATATCACACACTCTACCCCATTATATCACCCAGCGTTCTCCATTATATCACACACTCTACCCCCATTATATCACACACTCTACCCCCATTATTTCACACACTCTACCCCATTATATCACCCAGCGTTCTCCATTATATCACACACTCTTCCCCATTATATCACCCAGCGTTCTCCATTATATCACACACTCTACACGTTCTCCATTATATCACACAATCTACCCCATCATATTACTCAGCGTTCCCCATTATATCACACACTCTACCCCCATTCTATCACACACTCTACCCCATTATATCACCCAGCGTTCTCCATTATATCACTCACTCTACCCCATTATATCACCCAGCGTTCTCCATTATATCACACACTCTTCCCCATTATATCACCCAGCGTTCTCCATTATATCACACACTCTACACGTTCTCCATTATATCACACAATCTACCCCATCATATTACTCAGCGTTCCCCATTATATCACACACTCTACCCCCATTATATCACACACTCTACCCCATTATATCACCCAGCGTTCTCCATTATATCACTCACTCTACCCCATTATATCACCGAGCTTTCTCCATTATATCACACACTCTACCCCATTATATCACCCAGCGTTCTCCATTATATCACTCACTCTACCCCATTATATCACCAAGCGTTCTCCATTATATCACTCACTCTACCCCATTATATCACCGAGCGTTCTCCATTATATCACACACTCTACCCCCATTATATCACACTCTCTACCCCATTGTAGCACCCAGCATTCTCCATTATATCACAACCTCTTCCCCAATATATCACCCAGCGTTGTCCATTATATCACACACTCTACCCCCATTATATCACACACTCTACCCCATTATATCACCCAGCGTTCTCCATTATATCACTCACTCTACCCCATTATATCACCGAGCGTTCTCCATTATATCACACACTCTTCCCCATTATATCACACACTCTACCCCATTATATCACCCAGTGTTCTCCATTATATCACTCACTCTACCCCATTATATCACCCAGCGTTCTCCATTATATCACACGCTCTTCCCCTTTATATCACCCAGTGTTATTCATTATATCACACACTCTACCCCATTATATCACCCAGCATTCTCCATTATATCACACCCACTACCCCATTATATCACCCAACATTCTCCATTATATCACCCACTCTACCCCATTATATCACCAGCATTCTCCATTATATCACACCCTCTACCCCATTGTATCACCCAGCGTTCTCCATAATAGCACACACTCTACCGCATTATATCACAAAGCGTTCTCCAGTATATCACACACTCTACCCCAATGTATCACCCAGCATTCTCCATTATATCACACACTCTTCCCCATTATATCACCCAGCGTTCTCCATTATACCACACACTCTAAGCCATTATATCACCCAGCGTTCTCCATTATATCATACACTCTACCCCCATTATATCACACACTCTACCCCCATTATTTCACACACTCTACCCCATTATATCACCCAGCGTTCTCCATTATATCACACACTCTTCCCCATTATATCACCCAGCATTCTCCATTATATCACACACTGTTCCCCATTATATCACCCAGCGTTCTCCATTATACCACACACTCTACCCCATTATATCACCCAGCGTTCTCCATTATATCATACACTCTACCCCTTTATATCACCCATCGTTCTCCATTATATCACACACTCTACCCCCATTATATCACACACTCTACCCCATTATATCACCCAGCGTTCTCCATTATATCACACACTCTACCCCCATTATATCACACACTCTACCCCCATTATATCACACTCTCTACCCCATTGTAGCACCAAGCATTCTCCATTATATCACTCACTCTTGCCGAATATATCACCCAGCGTTGTCCATTATATCACTCACTCTACCCCGTTATATCACCGAGCGTTCACCATTATATCACACATTCTACCCTCATTAACTCACCCAGCGTTCTCTATTATATCACACCCACAACCCCATTAATTCACCCAGCATTCTCCATTATATCACCCACTCTACCCCCATTATATCACCCAGCGTTCTCCATTATATCACACACTCTACCCCCATTATGTCACCCAGCGTTATCCATTATATCACACACTCTACCCCATTATATCACCAAGCGTTCTCCATCATATCAGACACTCTACCCCATTATATCACCAGCATTCTCCATTATATCACACCCTCTACCCCATTGTATCACCCAGCGTTCTCCATAATATCACACACTCTACCGCATTATATCACAAAGCGTTCTCCAGTATATCACACACTCTACCCCATTATAGCACCCAGCCTTCTCCATTATATCACACACTCTACCCCAATGTATCACCCAGCATTCTCCATTATATCACACACTCTTCCCCATTATATCACCCAGCGTTCTCCATTATACCACACACTCTACCCCATTATATCACCCAGCGTTCTCCATTATATCATACACTCTACCCCCATTATATCACACACTCTACCCCCATTATATCACACACTCTACCCCATTATATCACCCAGCATTCTCCATTATATCACACACCCTTCCCCATTATATCACCCAGCGTTCTCCATTATATCACACACTCTACCCCCATTATATCACCCAGCGTTCTCCATTATATCACACAATGTACCCCATTATATCACACACTCTACCCCCATTATATCACACACTCTACCCCATTATATCACCCAGCGTTCTCCATTATGTCACTCACTCTACCCCATTATATCACCGAGCGTTCTCCATTATATCACACACTCTTCCCCATTATATCACACACTCTACCCCATTATATCACCCAGCGTTCTCCATTATATCACACACTCTACCCCATTATATCACCCAGCGTTCTCCATCATATCAGACACTCTACCCCATTATATCACCAGCATTCTCCATTATATCACACCCTCTACCCCATTGTATCACACAACGTTCTCCATAATATCACACAATCTACTGCATTATATCACAAAGCGTTCTACAGTTCATCACATACTCTACCCCATTATAGCACCCAGCGTTCTCCATTATATCACACACTCTACCCCAATGTATCACCCAGCATTCTCCATTATATCACACACTCTTCCCCATTATATCACCCAGCTTTCTCCATTATACCACACACTCTACCCCATTATATCACCCAGCGTTCTCCATTATATCACCCACTCTACCCCATTATATCACCAGCATTCTCCATTATATCACACCCTCTACCCCATTGTATCACCCAGCGTTCTCCATAATAGCACACACTCTACCGCATTATATCACAAAGCGTTCTCCAGTATATCACACACTCTACCCCAATGTATCACCCAGCATTCTCCATTATATCACACACTCTTCCCCATTATATCACCCAGCGTTCTCCATTATACCACACACTCTAAGCCATTATATCACCCAGCGTTCTCCATTATATCACACACTCTACCCCCATTATATCACCCAGCGTTCTCCATTATATCACACAATGTACCCCATTATATCACACACTCTACCCCCATTATATCACACACTCTACCCCATTATATCACCCAGCGTTCTCCATTATGTCACTCACTCTACCCCATTATATCACCGAGCGTTCTCCATTATATCACACACTCTTCCCCATTATATCACACACTCTACCCCATTATATCACCCAGCGTTCTCCATTATATCACACACTCTACCCCATTATATCACCCAGCGTTCTCCATCATATCACACACTCTACCCCATTATATCACCAGCATTCTCCATTATATCACACCCTCTACCCCATTGTATCACACAACGTTCTCCATAATATCACACAATCTACTGCATTATATCACAAAGCGTTCTACAGTTCATCACATACTCTACCCCATTATAGCACCCAGCGTTCTCCATTATATCACACACTCTACCCCAATGTATCACCCAGCATTCTCCATTATATCACACACTCTTCCCCATTATATCACCCAGCTTTCTCCATTATACCACACACTCTACCCCATTATATCACCCAGCGTTCTCCATTATATCACACACTCTACCCCATTATATCACCCAGCGTTCTCCATTATATCACACACTCTACCCCCATTATATCACACACTCTACCCCCATTATATCACACACTCTACCCCATTATATCACCCAGCGTTCTCCATTATATCACACACTCTTCCCCATTATATCACCCAGCGTTCTCCATTATATCACACACTCTACCCCATTATATCACCCAGCATTCTCCATTATATCACACAATCTACACGTTCTCCATTATATCACACAATCTACCCCATCATATTACGCAGCGTTCCCCATTATATCACACACTCTACCCCCATTATACCACACACTCTACCCCATTATATCACCCAGCGTTCTCCATTATATCACACACTATACCCCATTATATCACCCAGCGATCTCCATTATATCACACTCTCTACCCCATTATAGCACCCAGCGTTCTCCATTATATCACACACTCTACCCCATTATATCACCCAGCGTTCTCCATTATATCACACACTGTACCCCCATTATATCACCCAGCGTTATCTATTAAATCACACACTCTACCCCATTATATTACCCAGCGTTCCCCATTATATCCACACTCTACCCCCATTATGTCACCCAGCGTTATCCATTATATCACACACTCTACCCCATTATATCACCAAGCGTTCTCCATCATATCACACACTCTACCCCATTATATCACCAGCATTCTCCATTATATCACACCCTCTACCCCATTGTATCACCCAGCGTTCTCCATAATAGCACACACTCTACCGCATTATATCACAAAGCGTTCTCCAGTATATCACACACTCTACCCCAATGTATCACCCAGCATTCTCCATTATATCACACACTCTTCCCCATTATATCACCCAGCGTTCTCCATTATACCACACACTCTAAGCCATTATATCACCCAGCGTTCTCCATTATATCATACACTCTACCCCCATTATATCACACACTCTACCCCATTATATCACCCAGCGTTCTCCATTATATCACACACTCTACCCCCATTATATCACACACTCTATCCCCATTATATCACACACTCTACCCCATTATATCACCCAGCGTTCTCCATTATATCACACACTCTTCCCCATTATATCACCCAGCGTTCTCCATTATATCACACACTCTACCCTATTATATCACCCAGCGTTCTCCATTATATCACTCACTCTACCCCATTATATCACCCAGCGTTCTCCATTATATCACTCACTCTACCCCATTATATCACCGAGCGTTCTCCATTATATCACACACTCGACCCCCATTATGTCACCCAGCGTTATCCATTATATCACACGCTCTACCCCATTATATCACCCAGCGTTCTCCATCAAATCACACACTCTACCCCATTATATCACCAGCATTCTCCATTATATCACACCCTCTACCCCATTGTATCACCCAGCGTTCTCCATAATATCACACACTCTACCGCATTATATCACAAAGCGTTCTACAGTATATCACATACTCTACCCCATTATAGCACCCAGCGTTCTCCATTATATCACACACTCTACCCCAATGTATCACGCAGCATTCTCCATTATATCACACACTCTTCCCCATTATATCACCCAGCGTTCTCCATTATACCACACACTCTACCCCATTATATCACCCAGCGTTCTCCATTATATCATACACTCTACCCCCATTATATCACACACTCTACCCCATTATATCACCCAGCGTTCTCCATTATATCACACACTCTACCCCCATTATATCACACACTCTACCCCCATTATTTCACACACTCTACCCCATTATATCACCCAGCGTTCTCCATTATATCACACACTCTTCCCCATTATATCACCCAGCGTTCTCCATTATATCACACACTCTACACGTTCTCCATTATATCACACAATCTACCCCATCATATTACTCAGCGTTCCCCATTATATCACACACTCTACCCCCATTATATCACACACTCTACCCCATTATATCACCCAGCGTTCTCCATTATATCACTCACTCTACCCCATTATATCACCCAGCGTTCTCCATTATATCACACACTCTTCCCCATTATATCACCCAGCGTTCTCCATTATATCACACACTCTACACGTTCTCCATTATATCACACAATCTACCCCATCATATTACTCAGCGTTCCCCATTATATCACACACTCTACCCCCATTATATCACACACTCTACCCCATTATATCACCCAGCGTTCTCCATTATATCACTCACTCTACCCCATTATATCACCGAGCTTTCTCCATTATATCACACACTCTACCCCATTATATCACCCAGCGTTCTCCATTATATCACTCACTCTACCCCATTATATCACCAAGCGTTCTCCATTATATCACTCACTCTACCCCATTATATCACCGAGCGTTCTCCATTATATCACACACTCTACCCCCATTATATCACACTCTCTACCCCATTGTAGCACCCAGCATTCTCCATTATATCACAACCTCTTCCCCAATATATCACCCAGCGTTGTCCATTATATCACACACTCTACCCCCATTATATCACACACTCTACCCCATTATATCACCCAGCGTTCTCCATTATATCACTCACTCTACCCCATTATATCACCGAGCGTTCTCCATTATATCACACACTCTTCCCCATTATATCACACACTCTACCCCATTATATCACCCAGTGTTCTCCATTATATCACTCACTCTACCCCATTATATCACCCAGCGTTCTCCATTATATCACACGCTCTTCCCCTTTATATCACCCAGTGTTATTCATTATATCACACACTCTACCCCATTATATCACCCAGCATTCTCCATTATATCACACCCACTACCCCATTATATCACCCAACATTCTCCATTATATCACCCACTCTACCCCCATTATATCACCCAGCGTTCTCCATTATATCACACACTCTACCCCCATTAAATCACACAGCGTTATCCATTATATTACACACTCTACCCCATTTTATCACCCAGCGTTCTCCATCATATCACACACTCTACCCCATTATATCACCAGCATTCTCCATTATATCACACCCTCTACCCCCATTATATCACCCAGCGTTCTCCATTATATCACACACTATACCCCATTATATCACCCAGCGATCTCCATTATATCACACTCTCTACCCCATTGTATCACCCAGCTTTCTCCATAATATCACACACTCAACCGCATTATATCACAAAGCGTTCTCCAGTATATCACACACTCTACCCCCATTATATCACCCAACGTTATCCATTAAATCACACACTCTACCCCATTATATTACCCAGCGTTCCCCATTATATCACGCACTCTTCCCCATTATATCACACACTCTACCCCATTATATCACCCAGCGTTCTGCATTATATCCCTCACTCTACCCCATTACATCACCGAGCGTTCTCCATTATATCACACACTCTACCCCCATTATATCACACTCTATACCCCAATGTATCACCCAGCATTCTCCATTATATCACACACTGTTCCCCATTATATCACCCAGCGTTCTCCATTATACCACACACTCTACCCGATTATATCACCCAGCGTTCTCCATTATATCACACACTCTACCCCCATTATATCACACTCTCTACCCCATTGTAGCACCCAGCATTCTCCATTATATCACACACTCTTCCCCAATATATCACCCAGCGTTGTCCATTATATCACTCACTCTACCCCATTATATCACCGAGCGTTCACCATTATATCTCACTCTCTACCCCATTGTATCACCCTGTGTTTTCCATTATATCATACACTCTACCCCTTTATATCACCCATCGTTCTCCATTATATCACACACTCTACCCCCATTATATCACCCAGCGTTCTCCATTATATCACACGCTCTTCCCCTTTATATCACCCAGTGTTATCCATAATCTCACACACTCTACCCCATTTTATCACCCAGCGTTCTCCATCATATCACACACTCTACCCCATTATATCACCAGCATTCTCCATTATATCACACCCTCTACCCCCATTATATCACCCAGCGTTCTCCATTATATCACACACTATACCCCATTATATCACCCAGCGATCTCCATTATATCACACTCTCTACCCCATTGTATCACCCAGCTTTCTCCATAATATCACACAGTCAACCACATTATATCACAAAGCGTTCTCCAGTTTATCACACACTCTACCCCATTATAGCACCCAGCGTTCTCCATTATATCACACACTCTACCCCATTATATCACCCAGCGTTCTCCATTATATCACACACTCTACCCCCATTATATCACCCAACGTTATCCATTAAATCACACACTCTACCCCATTATATTACCCAGCGTTCCCCATTATATCACACACTCTTCCCCATTATATCACACACTCTACCCCATTATATCACCCAGCGTTCTCCATTATATCACACACTATACCCCATTATATCACCCAGCGATCTCCATTATATCACACTCTCTACCCCATTGTATCACCCAGCTTTCTCCATAATATCACACAGTCAACCACATTATATCACAAAGCGTTTTCCATTATATCACACACTCTTCCCCAATATATCACCCAGCGTTGTCCATTATATCACTCACTCTACCCCATTATATCACCGAGCGTTCACCATTATATCACACACTCTACCCCATTATATCACCCAGTGTTTTCCATTATATCATACACTCTACCCCTTTATATCACCCATCGTTCTCCATTATATCACACACTCTACCCCCATTATATCACCTAGCGTTCTCCATTATATCACACGCTCTTCCCCTTTATATCACCCAGCGTTGTCCATTATATCACTCACTCTACCCCATTATATCACCGAGCGTTCACCATTATATCACACACGCTACCCCATTCTATCACCCAGCGTTTTGCATTATATCATACACTCTACCCCATTATATCACCCAGCGTTCTCCATTATATCACACTCTCTACCCCCATTATATCACCCAGCGTTCTCCATTGTCTCACACACTCTACCCCCATTATATCACCGAGCGTTCTCCATTATATCACACACTCTAACCTCATTATCTCACCCAGCGTTCTCTATTATATCACACCCACTACCCCATTATATCACCCAACATTCTCCATTATATCACCCACTCTACCCCCATTATATCACCCAGCATACTCCATTATATCACACACTCTACCCCCATTAAATCACACAGCGTTATCCATTATATCACACACTCTACCCCATTTTATCACCCAGCGTTCTCCATCATATCACACACTCTACCCCATTATATCACTAGCATTCTCCATTATATCACACCCTCTACCCCCATTATATCACACAGCTTTCTCCATTATATCACACACTATACCCCATTATATCACCCAGCGATCTCCATTATATCACACTCTCTACCCCATTGTATCACCCAGCTTTCTCCATAATATCACACACTCTACCGCATTATATCACAAAGCGTTCTCCAGTATATCACACACTCTACCCCATTATAGAACCCAGCGTTCTCCATTATATCACACACTCTACCCCATTATATCACCCAGCGTTCTCCATTATATCACGCACTCTTCCCCATTATATTACCCAGCGTTCCCCATTATATCACGCACTCTTCCCCATTATATCACACACTCTACCCCATTATATCACCCAGCGTTCTCCATTATATCCCTCACTCTACCCCATTATATCACCGAGCGTTCTCCATTATATCACACACTCTACCCCCATTATATCACACTCTATACCCCAATGTATCACCCAGCATTCTCCATTATATCACACACTGTTCCCCATTATATCACCCAGCGTTCTCCATTATACCACACACTCTACCCAATTATATCACCGAGCGTTCTCCATTATATCACACACTCTACCCCCATTATATCACACTCTCTACCCCATTCTAGCACCCAGCATTCTCCATTATATCACTCACTCTACCCCATTATATCACCGAACGTTCACCATTATATCACACACTCTACCCTCATTAAATCACCCAGCGTTCTCTATTATATCACACCCACTACCCCATTAAATCACCCAGCATTCTCCATTATATCACCCACTCTACCCCCGTTATATCACCCAGCGTTCTCCATTATATCACACACTCTACCCCCATTATATCACCCAGCGTTCGCCATTATATCACACACTATACCCCATTATATCACCAAGCGATCTCCATTATATCACACTCTCTACCCCATTATAGCACCAAGCGTTCTCCATTATATCACACACTCTACCCCATTATATCACCCAGCGTGCTCCATTATATCACACACTGTTCCCCCATTATATCACCCAGCGTTATCTATTAAATCACACACTCTACCCCATGATATTACCCTGCATTCCCCATTCTATCCACACTCTACCCCCATTATATCACACACTCTACCCCATTATATCACCCAGCATTGTCCTTTATATCCCTCACTCTACCCCATTATATCACCGAGCGTTCTCCATTATATCACGCATTCTTCCCCATTATATCACACTCTCTACCCCATTGTATCACCCAGCATTGTCCATTATATCACACACTGTTCCCCATTATATCACCCAGCGTTCTCCATTATACCACACACTCTACACCATTATATCACCCAGCGTTCTCCATTATATCATACACTCTACCCCTTTATATCACCCAGCGTTCTCCATTATATCATACACTCTACCCCTTTATATCACCCATCGTTCTGCATTATATCACACACTCTACCCCCATTATATCACACACTCTACCACATTATGTCACCCAGCGTTCTCCATTATATCACACACTCTACCCCATTATATCACACACTCTACCCCCATTATATCACACTCTCTACCCCATTGTAGCACCCAGCATTCTCCATTATATCACACACTCTTCCCCAATATATCACCCAGCGTTCTCCATTATATCACTCACTCTACCCCATTATATCACCGAGCGTTCACCATTATATCACACACTCTACCCTCATTAACTCACCCAGCATTCTCCATTATATCACCCACTCTACCCCCATTATATCACCCAGCGTTCTCCATTATATCACACACTCTACCCCCATTATGTCACCCAGCGTTATCCATTATATCACACACTCTACCCCATTATATCACCCAGCGTTCTCCATCATATCACACACTCTACCCCATTATATCACCGAGCGTTCACCATTATATCACACACTCTACCCTCATTAACTCACCCAGCATTCTCCATTATATCACCCACTCTACCCCCATTATATCACCCAGCGTTCTCCATTATATCACACACTCTACCCCCATTATGTCACCCAGCGTTATCCATTATATCACACACTCTACCCCATTATATCACCAGAATTCCCCATTATATCACACCCTCTACCCCATTGTATCACCCAGCGTTCTCCATAATATCACACACTCTACCGCATTATATCACAAAGCGTTCTCCAGTATATCACACACACTCTACCCCATTATAGCACCAGAATTCTCCATTATATCACACACTCTTCCCCATTATATCACCCAGCGTTCTCCAATATACCACGCACTCTACCCCATTATATCACCCAGCGTTCTCCATTATATCACACACTCTACCCCCATTATATCACACACTCTACCCCCATTATATCACACACTCTACCCCATTATAGCACCCAGCGTTCTCCATTATATCACACACTCTACCCTCATTAACTCACCCAGCATTCTCCATTATATCACCCACTCTACCCCCATTATATCACCCAGCGTTCTCCATTATATCACACACTCTACCCCCATTATGTCACCCAGCGTTATCCATTATATCACACACTCTACCCCATTATATCACCCAGCGTTCTCCATCATATCACACACTCTACCCCATTATATCACCGAGCGTTCACCATTATATCACACACTCTACCCTCATTAACTCACCCAGCATTCTCCATTATATCACCCACTCTACCCCCATTATATCACCCAGCGTTCTCCATTATATCACACACTCTACCCCCATTATGTCACCCAGCGTTATCCATTATATCACACACTCTACCCCATTATATCACCAGAATTCCCCATTATATCACACCCTCTACCCCATTGTATCACCCAGCGTTCTCCATAATATCACACACTCTACCGCATTATATCACAAAGCGTTCTCCAGTATATCACACACACTCTACCCCATTATAGCACCAGAATTCTCCATTATATCACACACTCTTCCCCATTATATCACCCAGCGTTCTCCAATATACCACGCACTCTACCCCATTATATCACCCAGCGTTCTCCATTATATCACACACTCTACCCCCATTATATCACACACTCTACCCCCATTATATCACACACTCTACCCCATTATAGCACCCAGCGTTCTCCATTATATCACACACTCTACCCCTTTATATCACCCATCGTTCTCCATTATATCACACACTCTACCCCCATTATATCACCTAGCGTTCTCCATTATATCACACGCTCTTCCCCTTTATATCACCCAGCGTTGTCCATTATATCACTCACTCTACCCCATTATATCACCGAGCGTTCACCATTATATCACACACGCTACCCCATTCTATCACCCAGCGTTTTGCATTATATCATACACTCTACCCTCATTATCTCACCCAGCGTTCTCTATTATATCACACCCACTACCCCATTATATCACCCAACATTCTCCATTATATCACCCACTCTACCCCCATTATATCACCCAGCATTCTCCATTATATCACACACTCTACCTCCATTAAATCACACAGCGTTATCCATTATATCACACACTCTACCCCATTTTATCACCCAGCGTTCTCCATCATATCACACACTCTACCCCATTATATCACCAGCATTCTCCATTATATCACACCCTCTACCCCCATTATATCACACAGCTTTCTCCATTATATCACGCACTATACCCCATTATATCACCCAGCGATCTCCATTATATCACACTCTCTACCCCATTGTATCACCCAGCTTTCTCCATAATATCACACACTCTACCGCATTATATCACAAAGCGTTCTCCAGTATATCACACACTCTACCCCATTATAGCACCCAGCGTTCTCCATTATATCACACACTCTACCCCATTATATCACCCAGCGTTCTCCATTATATCACGCACTCTTCCCCATTATATTACCCAGCGTTCCCCATTATATCACGCACTCTTCCCCATTATATCACACACTCTACCCCATTATATCACCCAGCGTTCTCCATTATATCCCTCACTCTACCCCATTACATCACCGAGCGTTTTCCATTATATCACACACTCTACCCCCATTATATCACATTCTATACCCCAATGTATCACCCAGCATTCTCCATTATATCACACACTCTTCCCCAATATATCACCCAGCGTTGTCCATTATATCACTCACTCTACCCCATTATATCACCGAGCGTTCACCATTATATCACACACTCTACCCCCATTATGTCACCCAGCATTCTGCATTATATCACACACTCTTCCCCTTTATATCACCCAGCGTTCTCCATTATATCATACTCTCTACCCCTTTATATCACCCATCGTTCTGCATTATATCACACACTCTACCCCCATTATATCACACACTCTACCCCATTATGTCACCCAGCGTTCTCCATTATATCACACACTCTACCCCATTATATCACACACTCTACCCCCATTATATCACACTCTCTACCCCATTGTAGCACCCAGCATTCTCCATTATATCACACACTCTTCCCCAATATATCACCCAGCGTTGTCCATTATATCACTCACTCTACCCCATTATATCACCGAGCGTTCACCATTATATCACACATTCTACCCTCATTAACTCACCCAGCATTCTCCATTATATCACCCACTCTACCCCCATTATATCACCCAGCGTTCTCCATTATATCACACACTCTACCCCCATTATGTCACCCAGCGTTATCCATTATATCACACACTCTACCCCATTATATCACCCAGCGTTCTCCATCATATCACACACTCTACCCCATTATATCACCAGAATTCTCCATTATATCACACCCTCTACCCCATTGTATCACCCAGCGTTCTCCATAATATCACACACTCTACCGCATTATATCACAAAGCGTTCTCCAGTATATCACACACACTCTACCCCATTATAGCACCAGAATTCTCCATTATATCACACACTCTTCCCCATTATATCACCCAGCGTTCTCCAATATACCACGCACTCTACCCCATTATATCACCCAGCGTTCTCCATTATATCACACACTCTACCCCCATTATATCACACACTCTACCCCCATTATATCACACACTCTACCCCATTATAGCACCCAGCGTTCTCCATTATATCACACACTCTACCCCTTTATATCACCCATCGTTCTCCATTATATCACACACTCTACCCCCATTATATCACCTAGCGTTCTCCATTATATCACACGCTCTTCCCCTTTATATCACCCAGCGTTGTCCATTATATCACTCACTCTACCCCATTATATCACCGAGCGTTCACCATTATATCACACACGCTACCCCATTCTATCACCCAGCGTTTTGCATTATATCATACACTCTACCCTCATTATATCACTAGCATTCTCCATTATATCACACCCTCTACCCCCATTATATCACACAGCTTTCTCCATTATATCACACTCTCTACCCCATTGTATCACCCAGCTTTCTCCATAATATCACACACTCTACCGCATTATATCACAAAGCGTTCTCCAGTATATCACACACTATACCCCATTATATCACCCAGCGATCTCCATTATATCACACTCTCTACCCCATTGTATCACCCAGCTTTCTCCATAATATCACACACTCTACCGCATTATATCACAAAGCGTTCTCCAGTATATCACACACTCTACCCCATTATAGCACCCAGCGTTCTCCATTATATCACACACTCTACCCCATTATATCACCCAGCGTTCTCCATTATATCACGCACTCTTCCCCATTATATTACCCAGCGTTCCCCATTATATCACGCACTCTTCCCCATTATATCACACACTCTACCCCATTATATCACCCAGCGTTCTCCATTATATCCCTCACTCTACCCCATTATATCACCGAGCGTTCTCCATTATATCACACACTCTACCCCCATTATATCACACTCTATACCCCAATGTATCACCCAGCATTCTCCATTATATCACACACTGTTCCCCATTATATCACCCAGCGTTCTCCATTATACCACACACTCTACCCAATTATATCACCGAGCGTTCTCCATTATATCACACACTCTACCCCCATTATATCACCCTCTCTACCCCATTCTAGCACCCAGCATTCTCCATTATATCACTCACTCTACCCCATTATATCACCGAACGTTCACCATTATATCACACACTCTACCCTCATTAAATCACCCAGCGTTTTCTATTATATCACACCCACTACCCCATTAAATCACCCAGCATTCTCCATTATATCACCCACTCTACCCCCGTTATATCACCCAGCGTTCTCCATTATATCACACACTCTACCCCCATTATATCACCCAGCGTTCGCCATTATATCACACACTATACCCCATTATATCACCAAGCGATCTCCATTATATCACACTCTCTACCCCATTATAGCACCAAGCGTTCTCCATTATATCACACACTCTACCCCATTATATCACCCAGCGTGCTCCATTATATCACACACTGTTCCCCCATTATATCACCCAGCGTTATCTATTAAATCACACACTCTACCCCATTATATTACCCTGCATTCCCCATTATATCCACACTCTACCCCCATTATATCACACACTCTACCCCATTATATCACCCAGCATTGTCCTTTATATCCCTCACTCTACCCCATTATATCACCGAGCGTTCTCCATTATATCACGCATTCTTCCCCATTATATCACACTCTCTACCCCATTGTATCACCCAGCATTGTCCATTATATCACACACTGTTCCCCATTATATCACCCAGCGTTCTCCATTATACCACACACTCTACACCATTATATCACCCAGCGTTCTCCATTATATCATACACTCTACCCCTTTATATCACCCAGCGTTCTCCATTATATCATACACTCTACCCCTTTATATCACCCATCGTTCTGCATTATATCACACACTCTACCCCCATTATATCACACACTCTACCCCATTATGTCACCCAGCGTTCTCCATTATATCACACACTCTACCCCATTATATCACACACTCTACCCCCATTATATCACACTCTCTACCCCATTGTAGCACCCAGCATTCTCCATTATATCACACACTCTTCCCCAATATATCACCCAGCGTTGTCCATTATATCACTCACTCTACCCCATTATATCACCGAGCGTTCACCATTATATCACACACTCTACCCTCATTAACTCACCCAGCATTCTCCATTATATCACCCACTCTACCCCCATTATATCACCCAGCGTTCTCCATTATATCACACACTCTACCCCCATTATGTCACCCAGCGTTATCCATTATATCACACACTCTACCCCATTATATCACCCAGCGTTCTCCATCATATCACACACTCTACCCCATTATATCACCAGAATTCTCCATTATATCACACCCTCTACCCCATTGTATCACCCAGCGTTCTCCATAATATCACACACTCTACCGCATTATATCACAAAGCGTTCTCCAGTATATCACACACACTCTACCCCATTATAGCACCAGAATTCTCCATTATATCACACACTCTTCCCCATTATATCACCCAGCGTTCTCCAATATACCACGCACTCTACCCCATTATATCACCCAGCGTTCTCCATTATATCACACACTCTACCCCCATTATATCACACACTCTACCCCCATTATATCACACACTCTACCCCATTATAGCACCCAGCGTTCTCCATTATATCACACACTCTACCCCTTTATATCACCCATCGTTCTCCATTATATCACACACTCTACCCCCATTATATCACCTAGCGTTCTCCATTATATCACACGCTCTTCCCCTTTATATCACCCAGCGTTGTCCATTATATCACTCACTCTACCCCATTATATCACCGAGCGTTCACCATTATATCACACACGCTACCCCATTCTATCACCCAGCGTTTTGCATTATATCATACAGTCTACCCTCATTATCTCACCCAGCGTTCTCTATTATATCACACCCACTACCCCATTATATCACCCAACATTCTCCATTATATCACCCACTCTACCCCCATTATATCACCCAGCATTCTCCATTATATCACACACTCTACCCCCATTAAATCACACAGCGTTATCCATTATATCACACACTCTACCCCATTTTATCACCCAGCGTTCTCCATCATATCACACACTCTACCCCATTATATCACCAGCATTCTCCATTATATCACACCCTCTACCCCCATTATATCACACAGCTTTCTCCATTATATCACGCACTATACCCCATTGTATCACCCAGCTTTCTCCATAATATCACACACTCTACCGCATTATATCACAAAGCGTTCTCCAGTATATCACACACTCTACCCCATTATAGCACCCAGCGTTCTCCATTATATCACACACTCTACCCCCATTATGTCACCCAGCGTTATCCATTATATCACACACTCTACCCCATTATATCACCCAGCGTTCTCCATCATATCACACACTCTACCCCATTATATCACCAGAATTCTCCATTATATCACACCCTCTACCCCATTGTATCACCCAGCGTTCTCCATAATATCACACACTCTACCGCATTATATCACAAAGCGTTCTCCAGTATATCACACACACTCTACCCCATTATAGCACCAGAATTCTCCATTATATCACACACTCTTCCCCATTATATCACCCAGCGTTCTCCAATATACCACGCACTCTACCCCATTATATCACCCAGCGTTCTCCATTATATCACACACTCTACCCCCATTATATCACACACTCTACCCCCATTATATCACACACTCTACCCCATTATAGCACCCAGCGTTCTCCATTATATCACACACTCTACCCCTTTATATCACCCATCGTTCTCCATTATATCACACACTCTACCCCCATTATATCACCTAGCGTTCTCCATTATATCACACGCTCTTCCCCTTTATATCACCCAGCGTTGTCCATTATATCACTCACTCTACCCCATTATATCACCGAGCGTTCACCATTATATCACACACGCTACCCCATTCTATCACCCAGCGTTTTGCATTATATCATACACTCTACCCTCATTATATCACTAGCATTCTCCATTATATCACACCCTCTACCCCCATTATATCACACAGCTTTCTCCATTATATCACACACTATACCCCATTATATCACCCAGCGATCTCCATTATATCACACTCTCTACCCCATTGTATCACCCAGCTTTCTCCATAATATCACACACTCTACCGCATTATATCACAAAGCGTTCTCCAGTATATCACACACTCTACCCCATTATAGCACCCAGCGTTCTCCATTATATCACACACTCTACCCCATTATATCACCCAGCGTTCTCCATTATATCACGCACTCTTCCCCATTATATTACCCAGCGTTCCCCATTATATCACGCACTCTTCCCCATTATATCACACACTCTACCCCATTATATCACCCAGCGTTCTCCATTATATCCCTCACTCTACCCCATTATATCACCGAGCGTTCTCCATTATATCACACACTCTACCCCCATTATATCACACTCTATACCCCAATGTATCACCCAGCATTCTCCATTATATCACACACTGTTCCCCATTATATCACCCAGCGTTCTCCATTATACCACACACTCTACCCAATTATATCACCGAGCGTTCTCCATTATATCACACACTCTACCCCCATTATATCACCCTCTCTACCCCATTCTAGCACCCAGCATTCTCCATTATATCACTCACTCTACCCCATTATATCACCGAACGTTCACCATTATATCACACACTCTACCCTCATTAAATCACCCAGCGTTCTCTATTATATCACACCCACTACCCCATTAAATCACCCAGCATTCTCCATTATATCACCCACTCTACCCCCGTTATATCACCCAGCGTTCTCCATTATATCACACACTCTACCCCCATTATATCACCCAGCGTTCGCCATTATATCACACACTATACCCCATTATATCACCAAGCGATCTCCATTATATCACACTCTCTACCCCATTATAGCACCAAGCGTTCTCCATTATATCACACACTCTACCCCATTATATCACCCAGCGTGCTCCATTATATCACACACTGTTCCCCCATTATATCACCCAGCGTTATCTATTAAATCACACACTCTACCCCATTATATTACCCTGCATTCCCCATTATATCCACACTCTACCCCCATTATATCACACACTCTACCCCATTATATCACCCAGCATTGTCCTTTATATCCCTCACTCTACCCCATTATATCACCGAGCGTTCTCCATTATATCACGCATTCTTCCCCATTATATCACACTCTCTACCCCATTGTATCACCCAGCATTGTCCATTATATCACACACTGTTCCCCATTATATCACCCAGCGTTCTCCATTATACCACACACTCTACACCATTATATCACCCAGCGTTCTCCATTATATCATACACTCTACCCCTTTATATCACCCAGCGTTCTCCATTATATCATACACTCTACCCCTTTATATCACCCATCGTTCTGCATTATATCACACACTCTACCCCCATTATATCACACACTCTACCCCATTATGTCACCCAGCGTTCTCCATTATATCACACACTCTACCCCATTATATCACACACTCTACCCCATTGTAGCACCCAGCATTCTCCATTATATCACACACTCTTCCCCAATATATCACCCAGCGTTGTCCATTATATCACTCACTCTACCCCATTATATCACCGAGCGTTCACCATTATATCACACACTCTACCCTCATTAACTCACCCAGCATTCTCCATTATATCACCCACTCTACCCCCATTATATCACCCAGCGTTCTCCATTATATCACACACTCTACCCCCATTATGTCACCCAGCGTTATCCATTATATCACACACTCTACCCCATTATATCACCCAGCGTTCTCCATCATATCACACACTCTACCCCATTATATCACCAGAATTCTCCATTATATCACACCCTCTACCCCATTGTATCACCCAGCGTTCTCCATAATATCACACACTCTACCGCATTATATCACAAAGCGTTCTCCAGTATATCACACACACTCTACCCCATTATAGCACCAGAATTCTCCATTATATCACACACTCTTCCCCATTATATCACCCAGCGTTCTCCAATATACCACGCACTCTACCCCATTATATCACCCAGCGTTCTCCATTATATCACACACTCTACCCCCATTATATCACACACTCTACCCCCATTATATCACACACTCTACCCCATTATAGCACCCAGCGTTCTCCATTATATCACACACTCTACCCCTTTATATCACCCATCGTTCTCCATTATATCACACACTCTACCCCCATTATATCACCTAGCGTTCTCCATTATATCACACGCTCTTCCCCTTTATATCACCCAGCGTTGTCCATTATATCACTCACTCTACCCCATTATATCACCGAGCGTTCACCATTATATCACACACGCTACCCCATTCTATCACCCAGCGTTTTGCATTATATCATACAGTCTACCCTCATTATCTCACCCAGCGTTCTCTATTATATCACACCCACTACCCCATTATATCACCCAACATTCTCCATTATATCACCCACTCTACCCCCATTATATCACCCAGCATTCTCCATTATATCACACACTCTACCCCCATTAAATCACACAGCGTTATCCATTATATCACACACTCTACCCCATTTTATCACCCAGCGTTCTCCATCATATCACACACTCTACCCCATTATATCACCAGCATTCTCCATTATATCACACCCTCTACCCCCATTATATCACACAGCTTTCTCCATTATATCACGCACTATACCCCATTGTATCACCCAGCTTTCTCCATAATATCACACACTCTACCGCATTATATCACAAAGCGTTCTCCAGTATATCACACACTCTACCCCATTATAGCACCCAGCGTTCTCCATTATATCACACACTCTACCCCATTATATCACCCAGCGTTCTCCATTATATCACGCACTCTTCCCCATTATATTACCCAGCGTTCCCCATTATATCACGCACTCTTCCCCATTATATCACACACTCTACCCCATTATATCACCCAGCGTTCTCCATTATATCCCTCACTCTACCCCATTACATCACCGAGCGTTTTCCATTATATCACACACTCTACCCCCATTATATCACATTCTATACCCCAATGTATCACCCAGCATTCTCCATTATATCACACACTCTTCCCCAATATATCACCCAGCGTTGTCCATTATATCACTCACTCTACCCCATTATATCACCGAGCGTTCACCATTATATCACACACTCTACCCCATTATATCACCCAGTGTTTTCCATTATATCATACACTCTACCCCTTTATATCACCCATCGTTCTCCATTATATCACACACTCTACCCCCATTATATCACCTAGCGTTCTCCATTATATCACACGCTCTTCCCCTTTATATCACCCAGCGTTGTCCATTATATCACTCACTCTACCCCATTATATCACCGAGCGTTCACCATTATATCACACACGCTACCCCATTCTATCACCCAGCGTTTTGCATTATATCATACACTCTACCCCATTATATCACCCAGCGTTCTCCATTATATCACACTCTCTACCCCCATTATATCACCCAGCGTTCTCCATTGTCTCACACACTCTACCCCCATTATATCACCGAGCGTTCTCCATTATATCACACACTCTACCCTCATTATCTCACCCAGCGTTCTCTATTATATCACACCCACTACCCCATTATATCACCCAACATTCTCCATTATATCACCCACTCTACCCCCATTATATCACCCAGCATTCTCCATTATATCACACACTCTACCCCCATTAAATCACACAGCGTTATCCATTATATCACACACTCTACCCCATTTTATCACCCAGCGTTCTCCATCATATCACACACTCTACCCCATTATATCACCAGCATTCTCCATTATATCACACCCTCTACCCCCATTATATCACACAGCTTTCTCCATTATATCACACACTATACCCCATTATATCACCCAGCGATCTCCATTATATCACACTCTCAACCCCATTGTATCACCCAGCTTTCTCCATAATATCACACACTCTACCGCATTATATCACAAAGCGTTCTCCAGTATATCACACACTCTACCCCATTATAGCACCCAGCGTTCTCCATTATATCACACACTCTACCCCATTATATCACCCAGCGTTCTCCATTATATCACGCACTCTTCCCCATTATATTACCCAGCGTTCCCCATTATATCACGCACTCTTCCCCATTATATCACACACTCTACCCCATTATATCACCCAGCGTTCTCCATTATATCCCTCACTCTACCCCATTATATCACCGAGCGTTCTCCATTATATCACACACTCTACCCCCATTATATCACACTCTATAACCCAATGTATCACCCAGCATTCTCCATTATATCACACACTGTTCCCCATTATATCACCCAGCGTTCTCCATTATACCACACACTCTACCCAATTATATCACCGAGCGTTCTCCATTATATCACACACTCTACCCCCATTATATCACACTCTCTACCCCATTCTAGCACCCAGCATTCTCCATTATATCACTCACTCTACCCCATTATATCACCGAACGTTCACCATTATATCACACACTCTACCCTCATTAAATCACCCAGCGTTCTCTATTATATCACACCCACTACCCCATTAAATCACCCAGCATTCTCCATTATATCACCCACTCTACCCCCGTTATATCACCCAGCGTTCTCCATTATATCACACACTCTACCCCCATTATATCACCCAGCGTTCACCATTATATCACACACTATACCCCATTATATCACCAAGCGATCTCCATTATATCACACTCTCTACCCCATTATAGCACCAAGCGTTCTCCATTATATCACACACTCTACCCCATTATATCACCCAGCGTGCTCCATTATATCACACACTGTTCCCCCATTATATCACCCAGCGTTATCTATTAAATCACACACTCTACCCCATTATATTACCCAGCGTTCCCCATTATATCCACACTCTACCCCCATTATATCACACACTCTACCCCATTATATAACCCAGCATTGTCCTTTATATCCCTCACTCTACCCCATTATATCACCGAGCGTTCTCCATTATATCACGCATTCTTCCCCATTATATCACACTCTCTACCCCATTGTATCACCCAGCATTGTCCATTATATCACACACTGTTCCCCATTATATCACCCAGCGTTCTCCATTATACCACACACTCTACACCATTATATCACCCAGCGTTCTCCATTATATCATACACTCTACCCCTTTATATCACCCAGCGTTCTCCATTATATCATACACTCTACCCCTTTATATCACCCATCGTTCTGCATTATATCACACACTCTACCCCCATTATATCACACACTCTACCCCATTATGTCACCCAGCGTTCTCCATTATATCACACACTCTACCCCATTATATCACACACTCTACCCCCATTATATCACACTCTCTACCCCATTGTAGCACCCAGCATTCTCCATTATATCACACACTCTTCCCCAATATATCACCCAGCGTTGTCCATTATATCACTCACTCTACCCCATTATATCACCGAGCGTTCACCATTATATCACACACTCTACCCTCATTAACTCACCCAGCATTCTCCATTATATCACCCACTCTACCCCCATTATATCACCCAGCGTTCTCCATTATATCACACACTCTACCCCCATTATGTCACCCAGCGTTATCCATTATATCACACACTCTACCCCATTATATCACCCAGCGTTCTCCATCATATCACACACTCTACCCCATTATATCACCAGAATTCTCCATTATATCACACCCTCTACCCCATTGTATCACCCAGCGTTCTCCATAATATCACACACTCTACCGCATTATATCACAAAGCGTTCTCCAGTATATCACACACACTCTACCCCATTATAGCACCAGAATTCTCCATTATATCACACACTCTTCCCCATTATATCACCCAGCGTTCTCCAATATACCACGCACTCTACCCCATTATATCACCCAGCGTTCTCCATTATATCACACACTCTACCCCCATTATATCACACACTCTACCCCCATTATATCACACACTCTACCCCCTTATAGCACCCAGCGTTCTCCATTATATCACACACTCTACCCCTTTATATCACCCATCGTTCTCCATTATATCACTCACTCTACCCCATTATATCACCGAGCGTTCACCATTATATCACACACGCTGCCCCATTCTATCACCCAGCGTTTTGCATTATATCATACACTCTACCCCATTATATCACCCAGCGTTCTCCATTATATCACACTCTCTACCCCCATTATATGACCCAGCGTTCTCCATTGTCTCACACACTCTACCCCCATTATATCACCGAGCGTTCTCCATTATATCACACACTCTACCCTCATTATCTCACCCAGCGTTCTCTATTATATCACACCCACTACCCCATTATATCACCCAACATTCTCCATTATATCACCCACTCTACCCCCATTATATCACCCAGCATTCTCCATTATATCACACACTCTACCCCCATTAAATCACACAGCGTTATCCATTATATCACACACTCTACCCCATTTTATCACCCAGCAATCTCCATTATATCACACCCTCTACCCCCATTATATCACACAGCTTTCTCCATTATATCACACACTATACCCCATTATATCACCCAGCAATCTCCATTATATCACACTCTCTACCCCATTGTATCACCCAGCTTTCTCCATAATATCACACACTCTACCGCATTATATCACAAAGCGTTCTCCAGTATATCACACACTCTACCCCATTATAGCACCCAGCGTTCTCCATTATATCACACACTCTACCCCATTATATCACCCAGCGTTCTCCATTATATCACGCACTCTTCCCCATTATATTACCCAGCGTTCCCCATTATATCACGCACTCTTCCCCATTATATCACACACTCTACCCCATTATATCACCCAGCGTTCTCCATTATATCCCTCACTCTACCCCATTATATCACCGAGCGTTCTCCATTATATCACACACTCTACCCCCATTATATCACACTCTATACCCCAATGTATCACCCAGCATTCTCCATTATATCACACACTGTTCCCCATTATATCACCCAGCGTTCTCCATTATACCACACACTCTACCCAATTATATCACCGAGCGATCTCCATTATATCACCCAGCATTCTCCATTATATCACACTCTCTACCCCATTCTAGCACCCAGCATTCTCCATTATATCACACACTCTACCCCCATTATATCACCCAGCGTTCGCCATTATATCACACACTATACCCCATTATATCACCAAGCGATCTCCATTATATCACACTCTCTACCCCATTATAGCACCAAGCGTTCTCCATTATATCACACACTCTACCCCATTATATCACCCAGCGTGCTCCATTATATCACACACTGTTCCCCCATTATATCACCCAGCGTTATCTATTAAATCACACACTCTACCCCATTATATTACCCAGCGTTCCCCATTATATCCACACTCTACCCCATTATATCACCCAGCATTGTCCTTTATATCCCTCACTCTACCGCATTATATCACCGAGCGTTCTCCATTATATCACGCATTCTTCCCCATTATATCACACTCTCTACCCCATTGTATCACCCAGCATTGTCCATTATATCACACACTGTTCCCCATTATATCACCCAGCGTTCTCCATTATACCACACACTCTACACCATTATATCACCCAGCGTTCTCCATTATATCATACACTCTACCCCTTTATATCACCCAGCGTTCTCCATTATATCATACACTCTACCCCTTTATATCACCCATCGTTCTCCATTATATCACACACTCTACCCCCATTATATCACACACTCTACCCCATTATGTCACCCAGCGTTCTCCATTATATCACACACTCTACCCCATTATATCACACACTCTACCCCCATTATATCACACTCTCTACCCCATTGTAGCACCCAGCATTCTCCATTATATCACACACACTTCCCCAATATATCACCCAGCGTTGTCCATTATATCACTCACTCTACCCCATTATATCACCGAGCGTTCACCATTATATCACACACTCTACCCTCATTAACTCACCCAGCATTCTCCATTATATCACCCACTCTACCCCCATTATATCACCCAGCGTTCTCCATTATATCACACACTCTACCCCCATTATGTCACCCAGCGTTATCCATTATATCACACACTCTACCCCATTATATCACCCAGCGTTCTCCATCATATCACACACTCTACCCCATTATATCACCAGAATTCTCCATTATATCACACCCTCTACCCCATTGTATCACCCAGCGTTCTCCATAATATCACACACTCTACCGCATTATATCACAAAGCGTTCTCCAGTATATCACACACTCTACCCCATTATAGCACCCAGCGTTCTCCAGTATATCACACACACTCTACCCCATTATAGCACCAGAATTCTCCATTATATCACACACTCTTCCCCATTATATCACCCAGCGTTCTCCAATATACCACGCACTCTACCCCATTATATCACCCAGCGTTCTCCATTATATCACACACTCTACCCCCATTATATCACACACTCTACCCCCATTATATCACACACTCTACCCCATTATATCACCCAGCGTTCTCCATTATATCACACACTCTTCCCCATTATATCACCCAGCGTTCTCCATTATATCACACACTCTACCCCATTATATCACCCAGCGTTCTCCATTATATCACACACTCTACCCCCATTATATCACCCAGCGTTCTCCATTATATCACACTATCTACCCCATCATATTACTCAGCGTTCCCCATTATATCACACACTCTACCCCCATTATATCACCGAGCGTTCTCCATTATATCACACACTCTACCCTCATTATCTCACCCAGCGTTCTCTATTATATCACACCCACTACCCCATTATATCACCCAACATTCTCCATTATATCACCCACTCTACCCCCATTATATCACCCAGCATTCTCCATTATATCACACACTCTACCCCCATTAAATCACACAGCGTTATCCATTATATCACACACTCTACCCCATTTTATCACCCAGCGTTCTCCATCATATCACACACTCTACCCCATTATATCACCAGCATTCTCCATTATATCACACCCTCTACCCCCATTATATCACCCAGCGTTCTCCATTATATCACGCATTCTTCCCCATTATATTACCCAGCGTTCCCCATTATATCACGCACTCTTCCCCATTATATCACACACTCTACCCCATTATATCACCCAGCGTTCTCCATTATATCCCTCACTCTACCCCATTATATCACCGAGCGTTCTCCATTATATCACACACTCTACCCCCATTATATCACACTCTATACCCCAATGTATCACCCAGCATTCTCCATTATATCACACACTGTTCCCCATTATATCACCCAGCGTTCTCCATTATACCACACACTCTACCCAATTATATCACCGAGCGATCTCCATTATATCACACACTCTACCCCCATTATATCACACTCTCTACCCCATTCTAGCACCCAGCATTCTCCATTATATCACTCACTCTACCCCATTATATCACCAAGCGTTCACCATTATATCACACACTCTACCCTCATTAAATCACCCAGCGTTCTCTATTATATCACACCCACTACCCCATTAAATCACCCAGCATTCTCCATTATATCACCCACTCTACCCCCGTTATATCACCCAGCGTTCTCCATTATATCACACACTCTACCCCCATTATATCACCCAGCGTTCGCCATTATATCACACACTATACCCCATTATATCACCAAGCGATCTCCATTATATCACACTCTCTACCCCATTATAGCACCAAGCGTTCTCCATTATATCACACACTCTACCCCATTATATCACCCAGCGTGCTCCATTATATCACACACTGTTCCCCCATTATATCACCCAGCGTTATCTATTAAATCACACACTCTACCCCATTATATTACCCAGCGTTCCCCATTATATCCACACTCTACCCCATTATATCACCCAGCATTGTCCTTTATATCCCTCACTCTACCGCATTATATCACCGAGCGTTCTCCATTATATCACGCATTCTTCCCCATTATATCACACTCTCTACTCCATTGTATCACCCAGCATTGTCCATTATATCACACACTGTTCCCCATTATATCACCCAGCGTTCTCCATTATACCACACACTCTACACCATTATATCACCCAGCGTTCTCCATTATATCATACACTCTACCCCTTTATATCACCCAGCGTTCTCCATTATATCATACACTCTACCCCTTTATATCACCCATCGTTCTCCATTATATCACACACTCTACCCCCATTATATCACACACTCTACCCCATTATGTCACCCAGCGTTCTCCATTATATCACACACTCTACCCCATTATATCACACACTCTACCCCCATTATATCACACTCTCTACCCCATTGTAGCACCCAGCATTCTCCATTATATCACACACACTTCCCCAATATATCACCCAGCGTTGTCCATTATATCACTCACTCTACCCCATTATATCACCGAGCGTTCACCATTATATCACACACTCTACCCTCATTAACTCACCCAGCATTCTCCATTATATCACCCACTCTACCCCCATTATATCACCCAGCGTTCTCCATTATATCACACACTCTACCCCCATTATGTCACCCAGCGTTATCCATTATATCACACACTCTACCCCATTATATCACCCAGCGTTCTCCATCATATCACACACTCTACCCCATTATATCACCAGAATTCTCCATTATATCACACCCTCTACCCCATTGTATCACCCAGCGTTCTCCATAATATCACACACTCTACCGCATTATATCACAAAGCGTTCTCCAGTATATCACACACTCTACCCCATTATAGCACCCAGCGTTCTCCAGTATATCACACACACTCTACCCCATTATAGCACCAGAATTCTCCATTATATCACACACTCTTCCCCATTATATCACCCAGCGTTCTCCAATATACCACGCACTCTACCCCATTATATCACCCAGCGTTCTCCATTATATCACACACTCTACCCCCATTATATCACACACTCTACCCCCATTATATCACACACTCTACCCCATTATATCACCCAGCGTTCTCCATTATATCACACACTCTTCCCCATTATATCACCCAGCGTTCTCCATTATATCACACACTCTACCCCATTATATCACCCAGCGTTCTCCATTATATCAGACACTCTACCCCCATTATATCACCCAGCGTTCTCCATTATATCACACTATCTACCCCATCATATTACTCAGCGTTCCCCATTATATCACACACTCTACCCCCATTATATCACCGAGCGTTCTCCATTATATCACACACTCTACCCTCATTATCTCACCCAGCGTTCTCTATTATATCACACCCACTACCCCATTATATCACCCAACATTCTCCATTATATCACCCACTCTACCCCCATTATATCACCCAGCATTCTCCATTATATCACACACTCTACCCCCATTAAATCACACAGCGTTATCCATTATATCACACACTCTACCCCATTTTATCACCCAGCGTTCTCCATCATATCACACACTCTACCCCATTATATCACCAGCATTCTCCATTATATCACACCCTCTACCCCCATTATATCACACAGCTTTCTCCATTATATCACACACTATACCCCATTATATCACCCAGCGATCTCCATTATATCACACTCTCTACCCCATTGTATCACCCAGCTTTCTCCATAATATCACACACTCTACCGCATTATATCACAAAGCGTTCTCCAGTATATCACACACTCTACCCCATTATAGCACCCAGCGTTCTCCATTATATCACACACTCTACCCCATTATATCACCCAGCGTTCTCCATTATATCACACACTCTACCCCCATTATATCACCCAACGTTATCCATTAAATCACACACTCTACCCCATTATATTACCCAGCGTTCCCCATTATATCACGCACTCTTCCCCATTATATCACACACTCTACCCCATTATATCACCCAGCGTTCTCCATTATATCCCTCACTCTACCCCATTATATCACCGAGCGTTCTCCATTATATCACACACTCTACCCCCATTATATCACACTCTATACCCCAATGTATCACCCAGCATTCTCCATTATATCACACACTGTTCCCCATTATATCACCCAGCGTTCTCCATTATACCACACACTCTACCCAATTATATCACCGAGCGTTCTCCATTATATCACACACTCTACCCCCATTATATCACACTCTCTACCCCATTCTAGCACCCAGCATTCTCCATTATATCACTCACTCTAGCCCATTATATCACCGAGCGTTCACCATTATATCACACACTCTACCCTCATTAAATCACCCAGCGTTCTCTATTATATCACACCCACTACCCCATTAAATCACCCAGCATTCTCCATTATATCACCCACTCTACCCCCGTTATATCACCCAGCGTTCTCCATTATATCACACACTCTACCCCCATTATATCACCCAGCGTTCTCCATTATATCACACACTATACCCCCATTATATCACCAAGCGATCTCCATTATATCACACTCTCTACCCCATTATAGCACCCAGCGTTCTCCATTATATCACACACTCTACCCCATTATATCACCCAGCGTGCTCCATTATATCACACACTGTACCCCCATTATATCACCCAGCGTTATCTATTAAATCACACACTCTACCCCATTATATTACCTAGCGTTCCCCATTATATCCACACTCTACCCCCATTATATCACACACTCTACCCCATTATATCACCCAGCATTGTCCTTTATATCCCTCACTCTACCCCATTATATCACCGAGCGTTCTCCATTATATCACGCATTCTTCCCCATTATATCACACTCTCTACCCCATTGTATCACCCAGCATTGTCCATTATATCACACACTGTTCCCCATTATATCACCCAGCGTTCTCCATTATACCACACACTCTACACCATTATATCACCCAGCGTTCTCCATTATATCATACAATCTACCCCTTTATATCACCCAGCGTTCTCCATTATATCATACACTCTACCCCATTATGTCACCCAGCGTTCTCCATTATATCACACACTCTACCCCATTATATCACACACTCTACCCCCATTATATCACACTCTCTACCCCATTGTAGCACCCAGCATTCTCCATTATATCACACACTCTTCCCCAATATATCACCCAGCGTTGTCCATTATATCACTCACTCTACACCATTATATCACCGAGCGTTCACCATTATATCACACACTCTACCCTCATTAACTCACCCAGCATTCTCCATTATATCACCCACTCTACCCCCATTATATCACCCAGCGTTCTCCATTATATCACACACTCTACCCCCATTATGTCACCCAGCGTTATCCATTATATCACACACTCTACGCCATTATATCACCCAGCGTTCTCCATCATATCACACACTCTACCCCATTATATCACCAGAATTCTCCATTATATCACACCCTCTACCCCATTGTATCACCCAGCGTTCTCCATAATATCACACACTCTACCGCATTATATCACAAAGCGTTCTCCAGTATATCACACACACTCTACCCCATTATAGCACCAGAATTCTCCATTATATCACACACTCTTCCCCATTATATCACCCAGCGTTCTCCAATATACCACGCACTCTACCCCATTATATCACCCAGCGTTCTCCATTATATCACACACTCTACCCCCATTATATCACACACTCTACCCCCATTATATCACACACTCTACCCCATTATATCACCCAGCGTTCTCCATTATATCACTCACTCTACCCCATTACATCACCGAGCGTTCTCCATTATATCACACACTCTACCCCATTATATCACCCAGCGTTCTCCATTATATCACTCACTCTACCCCATTGTCGCACCCAGCATTCTCCATTATATCACACACTCTTCCCCAATATATCACCCAGCGTTGTCCATTATATCACTCACTCTACCCCATTATATCACCGAGCGTTCACCATTATATCACACACTCTACCCCATTATATCACCCAGTGTTTTCCATTATATCATACACTCTACCCCTTTATATCACCCATCGTTCTCCATTATATCACACACTCTACCCCGATTATATCACCCAGCGTTCTCCATTATATCACACGCTCTTCCCCTTTATATCACCCAGCGTTGTCCATTATATCACTCACTCTACCCCATTATTTCACCGAGCGTTCACCATTATATCACACACGCTACCCCATTCTATCACCCAGCGTTTTGCATTATATCATACACTCTACCCCATTATATCACCCAGCGTTCTCCATTATATCACACTCTCTACCCCCATTATATCACCCAGCGTTCTCCATTGTCTCACACACTCTACCCCCATTATATCACCGAGCGTTCTCCATTATATCACACACTCTACCCTCATTATCTCACCCAGCGTTCTCTATTATATCACACCCACTACCCCATTATATCACCCAACATTCTCCATTATATCACCCAGCGTTCTCCATTATATCACAAACTCTACCCCATTATATCACCAGCATTCTCCATTATATCACAACCTCTACCCCCATTATATCACCCAGCTTTCTCCATTATATCACACTCTCTACACCATTGTATCACCCAGCGTTCTCCATAATATCACACATTCTACCGCATTATATCACAGAGCGTTCTCCTGTATATCACACACTCTACCCCTTTATATCACCCAGCGTCCTCTATTATATCACACACTCTACCCCTTTATATCACCCAGCGTCTTCCATTATATCACACACTCTACCCCCATTATATCACCCATCGTTCTCCATTATATCACACACTCTACCCCCATTATATCACCCAGTATTCTCCATTATATCACACAGTCTACCCCATTATATCACCCAGCGTTCTCTATTATATCAAACACTCTAACCCAATTATATCACCCAGCGTTCTCCATTATATCACACACTCTAACCCCATTATATCACCCAGCGTTCTCCATTATATCACACAGTCTACCCGCATTATATCACCCAGTGTTATCCATTATATCACACACTCTACCCCATTATATCACCCAGCATTCTCCATTATATCACACACTCTACCCCCATTATATCACCCAGCATTCTGCATTATATCACACACTCTACCCCCATTATATCACCCAGCATTCTCCATTATATCACACACGCTACCCATTATATCACCCAGCGTTCTCCATTATATCACACACTCTACCCCATTATATCACCTAGCGTTCTCCATTATATCTCACATTCTACCCCATTATATTACCCAGCGTTCTCCATTATGTCACACACTCTACCCCCATTATATCACCCAGCGTTCTCCATTATATCACACACTTTACCCCATTATATCACCCAGCGTTCTCCATTATATCACACACTCTACCCCATTATATCACCCCGCGTTCTCCATTATATCACACACTCTACCCCCATTATATCACATACTGTACCGCATTATATCACACTCTCTATCCCATTAGATAAGAAACTGTACCCCATTATATTACACACTCTACACCATTATATCACACACCCTCTCTCATATCGCACACCATACCCCATTATATAAGAAATTGTACCCCATTATATCATACACCCTACCCCATTATATAAGAAATTGTACCCCATGATATCACCCACCCTACCCCATTATATCACACACTCTACACCATTATATCACATAGCCTACCCCATTTTATCACGCACTCTCTCTCATTATATCGCACACCATACCCCATTATATCACCCAGTGTTCTCCGTTATATCGCACACTACTCTATTGTATCTCACAATGTTCTGTATTATATTAATCAAGGTACCACATCATATTTCACTCACTGTGCCCCCACTGGCTCTCTGACTGAAGAACCCTTCTCTCCTATTGGCAACCACATAGACAATAGCATTGAAAAGTTAATGCCACCAAACATTGGATACTGCCAGACAGCCAGTGCTACGAAACAATCCATGGGACTGACTGGTTCTTGGATCTCCTTATTGCTCCATATTTCTATCTTCTTAGTCTGTTGACTCAATCTGATCTTGCCCCGAGGCCCACAACTGGTTCCATTGTCTCCTTTGGCTCGTCTCCCAGAGTCAGAGAGCTCCTTGCCCTGATATGCCCAACATCCTCCCTTCCTGAATGGAAAGGTATAAGGTACTTTGATTCACCCCCACCTACACAGGCCCACTTGTCTCAGCATCAACATGCTTATATAGTTACTTCCTCGCCAAGCTCGCCCTGAAGCTCCACAGCCCCCAAACATGGTTGGCATGGATAAGTTGTTTTGGAACTCCATGTCACTACTACAGTTGCCAAACGTTGCCAGTGTGGTTCCGCAGGTTCGTATGTGTTGCCAATCAGTAACAAAGGTGCCACTAAACCATCTCTTTTGAAGGTAGTCAACACTTAGCTGAAAGCAACATCAAAAGTCCTACCACAGATGCACACTCAAATAATTTATTTCAGAGCTTGCCCTTGAATAGGGGTATGTTTTGAAATTAGAGCAAGGAACGTGAGTGAGTGAGTGAGTGAGTGAGTGATATTCTACTTCCTTTTGTGAGAAGTTTGAAGATGAAAACTATTCCTTGTGTGCTGTAAGACCCAAAAGCCTCATTGATGTTCTGAATTTTGCTCTAGGTGGTTACAGGCATGAAGTCGTTGTCTCCACGATGGGACACATGTACCTCCTTTGTCGAGGCTGTCATGCCGTATGCTGTGGGAAGGATGTTTGTGAAAGCTCATTTTCAGGAGAACAAGAAGAAGCTGGTAGGTTGACTGACCATCAACTTTCACCCTTCCACCTATTACCTGCATCTCCTGACCTGATGGCAGTTTACCATATTCCACCTAAGTTACATCAGTTAAGGATCCTCGCAATGTCTAAAACGTGCCAAAGACGTGCTATTCCAGTGCTGACTGCCATAGAAAGAGAGTTATCTATTGCTCCAGTTATCTTATTGCTGAGTCCAAATCTCCCCAACTACACCATCTGAGGTGGTTCAAGTAGTTAGCTCCCTGTACCTTCTCAAGGGTAGTTAGACATGGACAAATAAGGTAGAAGAATTTGGCAAGGTGGAAAGATTACAGCAAATTGTTTTCCATCTTATAGCCAACTTCTTAGAGTGCACCCCCACTTTATAGCAGTTTCTGCAATGGAAATGCACCCTTATAAAAATCAAATCAAATCAAGTTTAATCATCATTCAAACCATACACAGATACAGCTGAACGAGACAGCATTCCTCTGGGACCAAGTGCAAAACATTCAAAATAGCATGCAACCATTCAAAAATAACTGAATTCAAAATAGTGAGAAAAGAAGCATATTCACTCAAAAGAAAACCTATATGTAGCCCAAAACCCTGAGCGACAATATCCAGTAATAGAGTCTGACTATGCAGATACAGATTAAACATTTGCTCTTAGGGGATTTGTATGACAAAACAACCACCAAATATATGCAGAGACTGAGTTAGCTTGCCAAGGACAACAATCACAAGCTGCCAATTCACAAAGGAAGGCCATTTCAGTGACTTGCTCTGGAAACTGACAGGGGAATCTTCCATTATAATTGTACAATTTATCAAACAATGTAATATCCATTTCTAGTTAATAAAAGTGACAACCTTTTCTCTTTTGCCTACAATGCAATCAGAATTCACTTAGCATTTTTAACTACACAGTCATGTGAACATTATTGTTGAGAGACTACGTTGCTATAAGAATGCTGTCATTTCACTGGGAATACAGGGTTCATGTTAGGAGAAATTTTGATATGAATGGTTTTCTTGGAACCCAACCTCTCTATAATGAGGTATACTATAGTTAAATTTGGTCTTCTATTTTCTATGTTAATCTTCTGTACCCATCTTTTTATTGTAGATAAATTATAGAGGGTGCAGGACATAAGGAGCCAATCTGTCACAGTGATTATCCCTCAGGTTTGGCGCTGAGACTCTCACAAGGCTTTTTAATAGAGATCTTCTGATCCTCAGCTGTGGGTTGGCAGAATTAATCAGTAAGACACTTACAAGGACAATATGGTACCATGCTTAAATTGGCAATCGGCTAATGATTCTAAAATTTGTCGAGGGATTGAGGGTTATGGACAAAAGGAGTTGAAGTTAACATAAATCAGCCACGGTCATATTGGATGGTGGGCCAGATTTGATGGGCCGAGCAGCCTACTCCCACTCCTACTTTCTTAACATCCCCTACAATTCGCCTATTGACACAACCTATCAACAGATGATGCAATAGCCACAGCTCTACACACTGTCCTTACATATCAGGAGAAGAAGGATGCTTATGTGAGAATGCTGTTCTTGGACTACAGTTCAGCATTCAACACCATAATCCCATCCAGGCTCGACAAGAAGCTCAGAGACCTCGGCCTTGACCCTGCCTTGTGCAGTTGGATCCTGGACTTCCTGTCAGATTGCCAGCAGGTGGTAAGAGTGGGCTCCCTCACCTCCACCCCTCTGACTCTCAACACAGGAGCCCCTCAGAGTTGTGTACTGAGTCCCCTCCTTTACTCTCTGTATACCCATGACTGTATCGCCACCCACAGCTCTAATCAGCTAATTAAATTTGCCAATGGCACTATATTGATTGGCCATATCTCTAACAATAACAAGGTGGCCTACAGGGAAGAAGTCATCTCTCTGACACAGTGGTGTCAAGAAAACAACCTCTCCCTCAATGTCACAAAAACAAAGAAGCTGGATGTCGGATTACAGGAGGAATGGAGATGGGCTAACCCCTATTGACATCAATGGATGTTGAGAGAGTGAACAGCTTTAAGTTCCTTGGCATCCACATCACCGAGGACCTCACGTGGTCTGTACACACCAGCTGAGTGGTGAAAAGACACAATAGTGCCTCTTTAACCTCAAATATAACCATATAACATAACAATTACAACACGGAAACAGGCCATCTCGGCCCTTCTAGTCTGTGCCGAGCGCTTACTCTCACCTAGTCCTGCTGACCTGTACTCAGCCAATAACCCTCCATTCCTTTCCTGTCCATATACCTATCCAATTTTTTTTATATGACAATACTGAACCTGCCTCTACCACTTCTACTGGAAGCTCGTTCCACACAGCTACCACTCTCTGAGTAAAGAAGTTCCCCCTCGTGTTACCCTTAAACTTTTGCCCCTTAACTCTCAACTCATGTCTTCTTATTTGAATCTCCCCTACTCCCAATGGAAAAAGCCTATCCCCATCAACTCTATCTATCCCCCTCATAATTTTAAAATGGTTAAAATTTTTAAGATGTATGAAGAAGTTTGGTATGGGCCCCTAAATCCTAAGTACTTTCTACAGGGGCACAATTGAGAGCACCATGACTGGCTGCATCACTGTATGGGAACTGTACTTCCCTCAATCACAGGACTCTGCAGAGAGTGGTGCAGACAGCCCAGTGCATCTGTAGTTGTGAACTTCCCATGATTCAGGACATTTACAAGGACTGGTGTGTAAAAAGGGCCCGTAGGATCAATGGGGACCCAAGTCACCCCAAACACAAACTATTCCAACTGCTGCCATCCGGGAAGCGGTACCGCAGCATAAAAGCCAGGACCAACAGGCTCCAGGACAGCTTCTTCCACCAGGCCATCAGACTAATGAACTTACACTGATTTGAGTGTACTTTATATTACATTGACTGTTCTATTTATTATAAATTACTTTGATTGTACATTTAGATGGAGACATAACATGAAGATTTTTACTCCTCATGTATGTGAAAGATGTAAGAAATAAAGTCAGTTCAATCTAGGGCCATACCAAGTGTAGATTATGAAAGACAACTTTCAATGATTCTCTCTTGGTGTTGTGCAGTAAAGGATTTGCCCTCTATGGAATAAGCTGCCAGAAGAAGTGGTTGAGGCGGGTAAATTCACAACATTTAAAAGATGCTTGGACATGCACAAAGGTTTAGGGAGATGTGGGCCAAAGATGGGCATCTGGGACTACCTTAGATGGGCATCTTGGTTGGCATGAAGAATTTGAGCTGTACGACTGTATAATACCCCAGAGCCTTTCCACCATCTACCATCTGAAACATTCATTCACCTACCTTCAGAGCGGAGAATCTGCAGTGGGTACTGTCAATAAAACTTGCCTTGTTAAACTCATAAACTCTTATCACCTAGTACAAGGACACCACCAGCTACAGTTTCCTTCAAAATCACACACCACCCTGCCTTGTAAATATATCACCATCTCTTCATTCATGCTAAGAACACGTTCATCAGAAGCATGGCAGGTAGCCAAGTAGGCCACTCAACACCTCCTTCTCAAAGGTAACTTGTAAATAAAATCAACAAAACAGAAACTGTGAAACCTTCTGCCATTGCTTAAGCAGTACACTTTGATCTTCCCTCCTAGTAGTTCTAATGCAACAACCATGAACCCTTCACTACAATCCAGTCATGCAGTGCAGACTGAGGGCCTCAGTACCATTTCTCATACAAGTATTGACTCTCCTGTGCTCTTGCTTCTATAGACTGAAGATTTAGTTGCTGGTATTCGTTGGGCATTTTTGGACATAGTGGATAAGGAAAATGACTGGATGGATGCTGAAACCAAAGACAAAGCAAAAGAAAAGGTATATTTTGCATTTTTAAGGCTTACTGTGTAGGGAGGCAGATGAGTCGACCTTCCAGTTGAGAAATGACTCAGTCATTGAGTTATCAATGACCGCTGGAGTTGAAGCAATAGTGTTCAGAATCCCTCTCACTCGGAACTCAGGTATTTCTCGTGTGAGTGTCAGACACTCCGTGGTCACACACTAGCACATGCTCATCCCACTGACAGTATACACACTCACCCCATGTTTACACACTCGTTTGCAGTCACACCCCTGCCCCTCCCCCATTTGTTCCAGCAGAAAGCACAAGCCCCTCCACCCACCACACAAGCAACAGCAAAGCCCCCACAGAGACCACGGACTGGAGTCCATCAGAAACCATGGTCCATCCCACAGGCTCTCCAAGGGAGAGAGAGGGATCGTCCCTTCCACAGCGAGAGGGGAGAACAATAGCTCGCTGTTTCCATGTTGCAGTCTGCAGTGTCACTTTATTTCGAGTTCCTCAACTCGAGAATCAGCAACAAACTCTCTCTCACCATCGAGAGGGAGTGAAACAGCCACACCCGCTGACTTCCTGTTCCGATCTCCCGCAATGCTTCAGTCTGCGACACCGGTGAGAAACTGGGTCATCCACAGGGCCGCACAAAGCCACACCCCGAAGGCACTCGTCTGGAGATATCGAAAATACAAGGCCACTGGGTGCACACCGATAGCAGCGACACTCCGCTGTGGAAACCACAGTCTGAGTGCATCTGTAGATCGTGGTCTCCAACAGGACCCCAGCCACCTCAGAAAGGAAAGAAGAGACATTAAAGCGAAGAATTTATTTAAACTGTTTTGAAGATGAACTCGAAGAAGTCACCCTCTGACACCATCTTTAGCTCCTCCTAGTCATAGCCAATGTTACATAGCTTTATGTTTGACTCCATTTCTGGGACCACATGTTGTTTGGTAAGGCTGTTCACAGCCCTTTTTGACCTCTAGCCGCCATTCATCATGCTGACTGATCGGATGATCCTGCACCTCCCCACCCTCCCCATACGTGAGATGGAACAGGCTGCGCTGGGCCCTTGGCACTGTACTCCTGTCACTCTCCCTGACAAACCATCTAGTGGACCTTTGAGTCTCTCTGAGAGAAATGACAGAGCAGTATTTCCTTCATCCCCTTTCTGTTCACAGATCAGGTGGCGAGGTGGAAAGGCGTCTCTAACAAAGAAGGTGCAAGATGCTCCTTCCCTCCACCAGCCGGCAGGTCACCCTTGGGCAAGGTGTAGCACCTCGATCAAGGTCACGTGACAAACGAAGCCATGACTGCGGGTGGTGCAGGTGACCGCTGACGCCAGGCAGACAGTCTTTGAAGAGGATTGATAACGGTTACTGCCCAGAAGAAGGCAATGACATATCACTTACCATAAGTAGAAATATTTGCCAAGAACGATCACGGTCACAGATAGAGAAAAGAGTAAGAACAACAGCGTGAGGGGGTCATCGTCACAGGCACATAATTCAGACAGTTGGAAGACCATGTCTGACCACGTCATGGTGACGATGAAGCTGTCACTAAACCCCACCCTGCATGAAATGGGGAAAATTACAACAGAACATGCTGGAAACACTCAACACGTCAGGCAGCAGACAGAAACAATCAGCGTTTCAGGTCTGAAGAGATACAGGGCTGGAGAAGGGGGTCCGATAGGAGAGAATAGAAGGCCATGGAAGAACGAAAAGGAAGAGGAACACCAGAGGTAGGTGATGGGCAGGCATGGAGATGAGGTTAAAGAGGGAAATGGAGATGGGGAATGATGAAGGGGTGGGGGGGGCATTACTGGAAGTTTGAGAAATTGATGTTCAAGCCATCAGATGGAATACAAGGTGTTGTCCCTCCAACCTGAGTGTGGCCTCATCTCAACAGTAGAGGAGGCCATGGACTGACACATCGGACTGGGAAATGGGAAGTGGAATTAAAATGGGTGGCCACTGGGAGATCCTGCTTTCTCTGGCGGTCAGAGTGTATATGCTCGGTGAAGCGGTCTCCCAATCAAGGGTCTCACCAATATACAGGAGGCCACACCGAGAGCACCGAACACAGTAAATGAACCCAACAGACTCAGAAGTGAAGTACCACCTCACATGGGCCCTGAATAGTAGTGAGGAAGGAGGTGTAGGGGCAGGTGCAGCACTTGTTCTGATTGCAAGGATAAGTGCCCGGAAGGAGATCAATGGGGAGGGATGAATAGACAAGGGAGCGATTCCCATGGAGAGCAGAAAGTGGGGGGGGGGGGGGGGGAGGAATGATGTGCTTGATGGTGGGATCCCGTTGGAGGTGGTGGAAGTTCCAAAGAATTATGTGCTGGGTGCAGAGACTGGTGGGGTGGTAGGTAAGGACAAGAGGAAGTCTATCTCTGGTAGGGTGGCGGGAGGATGGGGTAAGAGCAGACAAGCAAGAAAGGGAAAAGATTCGGTTGAGGCAAGGCTGATGGAAGCCCCTTTCTTTGAAAAAGGACATCTCCTTCGTTCTAGAATGGAAAGTCTCATCCTGAGAGCAGATGTGGTGGAGTCCGAGGAATTGAGAGAAGGGGATGGTGTTTTAATAAGTAACAGGGTGGGACAAGGTATAGTCCAGTTTGTTGTGAGAGTCTGTAGGTTTATAATAGACATTGGTGGATAACCTGTCTCCAGAGCTAGAGACAGTGAGATGGAGAAAGGGAAGGGAGGTGTTGGAAATGGACCAGGTGAATTTGAGGGCCGGGTGGAAGTTGGGGGCAAAGTGGATGAAGTCGATGCGTTCAGCATGGGTGCAGGAAGCAGCTCCAGTGCAGTTGTCCATGTAGTGTAGGAAAAGTGCGGGATGGCCACCAGTGTAGGCTTGGAGCAGAGACAAACAGGCAGGGGTAGCTGGGGCCCAAGCGAGTGTCCATGGCTACACCCTTTGTTTGAAGGAAGTGGGAGGATCCAAAGGAGAAATTATTGAGAGTGAGGACAAGTTCCACTTGGCGGAAGAGAGTGGTGGTGGAGGAAAACTGGTTAGGTCTGGTGTCCATAAAAAAACAGAGAGCTTTGAGGCCTTCCATAGTGAAAATAAGATGATAGGGTCCAGGGAACTTCAAATCTTTGAAAAGATCCAGAGTGTGTGAAGTGTCACGGATGTAGAGATGTTCAGACGGGATGGTGAAATCACGGAGGGGGGAATCGGAGGGGGGAAGGGGGTTGGCGGTGTCTGAGGAGGAGGGAGGTTTGGAGTGTTCAGGGATGGTGGGCTGAGAGGAAGATGGAGTCTCCAAGGCCCAGGAGTTGGCAGTGGGACCTGAGAGAGAGAGGATTGTGGCGTGATGGTAGGGGAAGCGGAGATGCGGTTTCCAGCAGCAGCCAGTGAAGACCCGGCCTGGAGTCAAGGCCGGAGGTTGTGCATTCGGCTCTTTAGAGATGTCCGAGGTCGCTGGAACCCATGTTGATGGAGCTGGAGTCCGGGCTTTGAGTCTGCTCTGGATTGCTAGAGCCATTGGGGTCGGCAGCAGGGATCGCGGTCTGGAGATGTCCAGGACCGCTGGCGTTGGAGTCAGCAGGTTCTGTGGTCTCTGGCCAGACCACCTTGCAATCCTTGCAGGCCATGAGAAAGTCAAAGAACCGGCGGAGGATAAAGTAGCGGACAGGTCCATTATAGATGGCAGAGAGAAAATAGTGGAAGTGACTGTGATGGGGACACCAGGTACCTCCTCACGGCAGAAAGCGTGGCACGTAAAACGTGGTGGGAGAAGCAGTTAATTGAATGTGAGTACCTGGGGTCCTCAGAGGGTCCCAATCGAGAAGCTGGAACATGGATCCATGTGGTATAAGCAGAAAGGGAATGTGGTTGTGGTAGTAGGTCTGGGTGAGCACGTGGTCAAAGAGTCAGAGAGCTGCAGGGATCACAGAGGGGGAGCAGTGAGAGAGAGTTTCAGTGAACTCCCGTTGACAGGAAGATTTAAACTTCTTCAGGGTAGGCACCCCTGGAAGAGACTTCGCAGAATAGAAATCAAATCACAAACATGAGGAAATCTGCAGCTGCTGGAAATCCGAGCGACACACACAAAATGCTGGAAGAACACTACTACAGGCCAGACAGCATCTATGGAAAAGTGTACTGTTGATGTTTTGGGCCGAGACTCTTCGGCAGGGCTGGAGAAAAAAAGCTGAAGAGTGGATTTGAAAGCTGGGGAAGAGGGGAGAGAGAAACACCAGGTGCTAGATGAAACTTTGTCATGGTCCGGATCGATTCTCCTTTAAATTTAGTTAGGTTGCGATCCGGACCATTGACTCCTTGTTCCCTTCTAATTTCGTTTCACACGTCCCTTGAGCTTGGCAACAAGGTAATCTCCCCCCGACCCGAACCGGCAGCTTATAAGCCCCTGGCTTTAGCCGTTCGGGGCGAGAGTGTTAAGAAACATCAGAATGTCGCCGTCACTACCACAAGCCAGAGTGATCCAGCCCACATCGGAGTTCCAGCGATTCACCTTCCGTCACCAGAGTGGGTCCGGGCAAGGTCAATCTGCCAGAAGTGAGTGCAAGGTGGAGTCCTGGCTCGACGTTCATGCCCATTGTCCGTGTCTACCCCTCGAAGAGTCTCGGCTCGGTGCCTGAGTGGAAGGCGGAGTCCTGGCTCGATGTTCATGCCCCTTGTCCGTGTCTACCCCTCGAAGAGTCTCGGCTCGGTGCCTGAGCTGAAGGCGGCGTCCTGGCTCGATGTTCATGCCCAGTGTCTGCGTCTACCCCTCGAAGAGTCTCGGCTCGGTGCCTGAGTGGAAGGAGGAGTCCTGGCTCGACGTTCATGCCCAGTGTCTGCGTCTGTCCCCTTGAAGAGTCTCGGCTCGGTGCCTGATCTGAAGGAGGAGTCCTGGCTCAATGTTCCTGTCCTGTGTTTTGGTGTCCACGTTTCTGGCTGCGGTGAATCAAGGTCCTAGTTTCCTAGTCCACGATCCAGGTTCCACGTTCCCAGCTGCAGTGATGTATGGATCCCAGTCTCCAAGTTCAAGGACCGCGGTGGTCCCAGTCCCCAGGGTCCCAGTCATGGCCGCAACAATCCATGTTCCCACTGTCCGAGTCCAAGGTCTGCGGCTGTCCATGTTCCCCCGTCCAAGTCCAAGGTCCACGGCTGTCCACGTTCCCCCTGTCCAAGTCCAAGGTCTGCAGCTGTCCACGTTCCCCCGTCCAAGTCCAAGGTCCACGGCTGTCCATGTTCCCCCGTCCAAGTCCAAGGGCCACGGCTGTCCATGCTCCCTCCGTCCAAGTCCAAGGTCCACGGCTGTCCATGTTCCCACTGTCCAAGTCCAAGGTCCACGGCTGTCCATGTTCCCACTGTCCGAGTCCAAGGGCCACGGCTGTCCATGTTCCCCCGTCCAAGTCCAAGGTCCACGGCTGTCCATGCTCCCTCCGTCCAAGTCCAAGGTCCACGGCTGTCCATGTTCCCACTGTCCAAGTCCAAGGTCCACGGCTGTCCATGTTCCCACTGTCCAAGTCCAAGGTCTGCGGCTGTCCATGTTCCCACTGTCCAAGTCCAAGGTCTGCAGCTGTCCATGTTCCCACTGTCCGAGTCCAAGGTCCGCGGCTGTCCATGTTCCCACTGTCCAAGTCCAAGGCCCACGGCTGTCCATGTTCCCACTGTCCAAGTCCAAGGTCCGCAGCTGTCCATGTTCCCCTCCCCCCGTCCAAGTCCAAGGTCCACGGCTGTCCATGTTCCCCCCCCCCCCGTCCAAGTCCAAGGTCCACGGCTGTCCATGTTCCCCCGTCCAAGTCCAAGGTCCACGGCTGTCCATGTTCCCACTGTCCGAGTCCAAGGTCCACGGCTGTCCATGTTCCCCCGTCCAAGTCCAAGGTCCACGGCTGTCCATGTTCCCACTGTCCAAGTCCAAGGGCCAGGGCTGTCCATGTTCCCCCGTCCAAGTCCAAGTCCAAGGTCCACGGCTGTCCATGTTCCCCCGTCCAAGTCCAAGGTCCACAGCTGTCCATGTTCCCACTGTCCAAGTCCAAGGTCCACGGCTGTCCATGTTCCCACTGTCCAAGTCCAAGGTCCACGGCTGTCCATGTTCCCACTGTCCAAGTCCAAGGTCCACGGCTGTCCATATTCCCCCTGTCCAAGTCCAAGGTCCGCGGCTGTCCACGTTCCCACTGTCCAAGTCCAAGGTCCACAGCTGTCCATGTTCCCCCTGTCCAAGTCCAAGGTCCACGGCTGTCCATGTTCCCACTGTCCGAGTCCAAGGTCCGCGGCTGTCCATGTTCCCACTGTCCAAGTCCAAGGTCCACGGCTGTCCATGCTCCCCCCCGTCCAAGTCCAAGGTCTGCGGCTGTCCATGTTCCCACTGTCCGAGTCCAAGGTCCGCGGCTGTCCATGTTCCCACTGTCCAAGTCCAAGGTCCGCGGCTGTCCATGTTCCCCCGTCCAAGTCCAAGGTCCACGGCTGTCCATGTTCCCACTGTCCAAGTCCGAGGTCCGCAGCTGTCCATGTTCCCCCGTCCAAGTCCAAGGTCCACGGCTGTCCATGTTCCCACTGTCCAAGTCCAAGGTCTGCGGCTGTCCATGTTCCCACTGTCCAAGTCCAAGGTCTGCAGCTGTCCACGTTCCCCCTGTCCAAGTCCAAGGTCCGCGGCTGTCCATGTTCCCCCTGTCCAAGTCCAAGGTCCGCGGCTGTCCATGTTCCCCCGTCCAAGTCCAAGGTCTGCGGCTGTCCATGTTCCCCCGTCCAAGTCCAAGGTCCACGGCTGTCCATGTTCCCCCGTCCAAGTCCAAGTCCAAGGTCCACGGCTGTCCATGTTCCCACTGTCCAAGTCCGAGGTCCGCAGCTGTCCATGTTCCCCCGTCCAAGTCCAAGGTCCACGGCTGTCCATGTTCCCACTGTCCAAGTCCAAGGTCTGCGGCTGTCCATGTTCCCACTGTCCAAGTCCAAGGTCTGCGGCTGTCCATGTTCCCCCGTCCAAGTCCAAGGTCCACGGCTGTCCATGTTCCCCCGTCCAAGTCCAAGGTCCACGGCTGTCCACGTTCCCCCGTCCAAGTCCAAGGTCCACGGCTGTCCATGTTCCCACTGTCCAAGTCCAAGGTCCACGGCTGTCCATGTTCCCACTGTCCAAGTCCAAGGTCCACGGCTGTCCATGTTCCCACTGTCCAAGTCCAAGGTCTGCGGCTGTCCATGTTCCCCCGTCCAAGTCCAAGGTCCACGGCTGTCCATGTTCCCCTTGTCCAAGTCCAAGGTCCACGGCTGTCCATGTTCCCACTGTCCAAGTCCAAGGTCTGCGGCTGTCCATGTTCCCCCGTCCAAGTCCAAGGTCCACGGCTGTCCATGTTCCCACTGTCCAAGTCCAAGGTCTGCGGCTGTCCATGTTCCCCCGTCCAAGTCCAAGGTCCACGGCTGTCCATGTTCCCCCTGTCCAAGTCCAAGGTCCACGGCTGTCCATGTTCCCACTGTCCAAGTCCAAGGTCCACGGCTGTCCATGCTCCCCCCCCGTCCAAGTCCAAGGTCCACGGCTGTCCATGTTCCCCCGTCCAAGTCCAAGGTCCACGGCTGTCCATGTTCCCCCGTCCAAGTCCAAGGTCCACGGCTGTCCATGTTCCCCCGTCCAAGTCCAAGGTCCACGGCTGTCCATGTTCCCCCGTCCAAGTCCAAGGTCTGCGGCTGTCCATGTTCCCCCCCCCCCCCGGTCCAAGTCCAAGGTCTGCGGCTGTCCATGTTCCCCCTGTCCAAGTCCAAGGTCCACGGCTGTCCATGTTCCCCCGTCCAAGTCCAAGGTCTGCGGCTGTCCATGTTCCCCCGTCCAAGTCCAAGGTCCACGGCTGTCCATGTTCCCCCGTCCAAGTCCAAGGTCCACGGCTGTCCATGTTCCCCCGTCCAAGTCCAAGGTCTGCGGCTGTCCATGTTCCCCCCCCCCCCCCGGTCCAAGTCCAAGGTCCATGGCTGTCCATGTTCCCCCGTCCAAGTCCAAGGTCCACGGCTGTCCATGTTCCCCCGTCCAAGTCCAAGGTCCGCGGCTGTCTGTGCTCCCCCCGTCCAAGTCATGGCCACAGTGATCCTAGTTCCCTGTTTCCAAGTCCCTAGTCGGAGGTTTGTGTTCCTCTTGGTCCTCCTTGATTTCCCGATTTTCTGTATAGCGAGTAATAAACGCTATCTTATTGAACCTAAGAAAGACGTGTTTGTGTCCTTCTTGTGGGTCCTCTCCCAGCATCCTTGTCCCCACCTCATGACAAACTTGGAGAAGGAGGGATGAAGTAAAGAACTGCTCTAATATTAACTATGCTTTCTGTGTACTAGGTGCACTGGAAGATAATCCTTTGCCTCTATATTCATCGCCTTTTTCAATTTTGCCTCCATGTTCCCATAAGTTATTTTGTAAATTATTATCCCTCTCTAAATTTTTGTCTTTTCACTTATTCTAGAGACTTCCGTAACCTCACTTGCGCTCTCCTTCTCTTTGACCTTATACTGTACTCACTCTTCCAAATTGCAGACCCCAACCATCACTAATTAGTTTAAAGATATATTTCAACCCATCCCATTGACTGTAATTTTGTCCTATCAACTTCTGGACAGTCTCTGTACTCATTTTATCTAGTTGTTTACCTGCTCTATCACTTCAGGTGAGAGTAAACATTAGGCACAGACTAGAAGGGCTGAGATGGCCTGTTTCCATGCTGTAATTGTTATATGGTTCAGTTCCCACCTTCCTGCCAAATTTGTTTAAACCATCCCCCACAGTTCTAGCAAACCTGCTCCTCCTCAGGTTTGGGTGTAATCTGTCATACCTTCCCCGGAGGAGAGTCCAGAGATCCATAAATCTGAAATCCTGCCTCTTGAACCAATTCCTTGGCCACGCGTTCCTCTGTCAAATTCTCCTATACTTACCCTCACTGGCGTGTGGCACAGACAGCAATCCAGAGATAACTGCCTTGAGATGCTGCATTTCAGCTTCCTACCAAGCTCCATATGTTCCCTCTTCAGGCCCACATTCCTTTTCCTACCCAAGTTATTGGTACCAGTGTGTACTCCGACTTCTGGCAGTTCATATTCCCCCTTTAGAATGCTGTGGACCCGATCAAAGACATCTCTGATCCAGGAACCTGGGAGGGAAAATACCATCTGGGTGTCTACCATTTCTGCACAACAGCCTACTGCTCTTATCAGCTCTTCTTCCCCTTCCTTTCCGAGCCACGGAATTTTTATAGAATGTCATCATTACTTCTCCACAGGGATAACTGATTGTGGCGGCCAAGCATTCAAAGTGAAATTGGTTCTTAATCCTTCAGTGTTGGTTCTTGCTAACACTGCAAAGCAGAATTCACTGATATGGAACATGGTTAATCTACCCATTGCTCCAGTGTGCCTGAGACTTTCTTAGTAGAGACTGAGTTCACTTCAGCATAGAACAGCTTGCAGACAAGTTCGCTGGCTAGGGGGCTAATAGCAAAGACCCCAATGGACATCAGCTCTTTGCTTGGCGAAGTAATGTGTCCAGGGCCGGTTTAGGTCTATCATCAAAGTACCATCACCTGTAGAAGAAGGGTCAAAGTTTAAATGCAGGATGGGGGAATAAACTTTCCCTTCAGCAGGGGTAGCCACATTTTGGAAAGTTCTCAAGCCTATAGGAATCTAGATTAGCCTGTAATTACTAGTGGTAACTTTCACTGTCAGTAATTTCTTCATTTTTCTTTGTAGGCTAAGGCTATTCTCGCCAAGATTGGATATCCCACCTTCATTCTGAACGACGATGCAATTAACAACAAGTACAGAAATGTAAAATACCCAAGTTCTGATTGCCCCCTGATGCTTTGTTCAGTTTGTGCTTCAGCAAGATTCTATGCACACCATTGATCAGAAATGCAAGTGGAGATGGACTCAATCCACTGGCACTTGCCACCGAGGAAATTAAAAAAAAGGGAAATATTTGTTTTTGAATACTAATTATTATATGTCCCTCAGAATTTGTTTTATGTATTGTTTTTGTATTAATGAATGTCCTGGTTAGAGCAGGTGGAATTTAATTTAGGCTAAGCAGAAAGCAGCTCAGTTATATATTTCATTCATCTAGCACCTACAGGGAGAAAACACAGGTGCAGTGTTCTTTGACCCTAGATCAGAACACAACACCCTTTACTCTCCAAAATGCTTTAAACCAAGGAACAAGTAATTCAAGCTGGCCGCTACCTCCTGTCAACAGTTAATATTGATCTTTTTGGCCCTTAATCTTTCTGTGGTTGCAGTGAAAGGAAGCAGACTGTCAGTACAACCAGTGTAAAAAACAGTAACAGGAACAGGCCACTCTCCTTGGAACAGGAGGGGCCTCAAGCCACGTAGTTGAAATGATCTTGGCTTGACCTCAGACAAAAGAAAATCTGCAGATGCTGGAAATCCAAAGCAACAGACACAAAATGCTGGAGGAGCTCAGCAGGTCAGGTCTATGGAAAAGAATAAATAGTCAGTATTTCGGGCTGAAGCCCTTCTTTAATGCTTTCAACATATTCAATATCCTCTCTCTAGAGCTCTCTGGACAGGGTACTTCCAAACATTCACTGCCTCCTGGGAGATGAAATTCCTCCCCATCATCTTATGAAATAAGCAATTCCATCTTCTAGTTCCAATACACCCTTGATCAGAGTAATCTATCAATGAGTTGTGGGTGAATATTGGCTGTAATTGATTTAGTAGATCAATGGACTCGTAACATTTAACCATAAGATATAGGAGCAGAAGTAGGCCATTTGGCCCATTGAGTCTGCTCCACCATTTCATAGATAGGGATTGATAAATACTTTATGATGCCAAAGAATATTACAGTGTCACAGTGGCATTACAAGTGCACGTATAAATATTAGAAGAGAAATATCAAAGAATAAAAAATGTTACCACAAACAGTCTAACATGAGAGGGTCATCACTTCCCCAGCTTTAGGTTAACTCATTATAGAGCCAAATGGCTGAGGGTACAAATGACCTCATGTAGTGTTCTTTGGAGCAGCACAGTTGTCTCAGTCTATTAATGAAAGTGCTCCTCTGTTCAGTCAAGGTGGCATGCAGAGGGTGAGAAACATTGTCCAGAATTGCCAAGATTTTCCTTAGGGTCTTTGTTCTACCACAGCCTCCAGTGTGTCTAGTTTGACTCCTGGAACAGAGTCAGCCTTTCTAATCAGTTTATTGAGCCCGTGTTGATGCCATTGCCCCAGCACACCACCAAATAGAAAATTGTACTGGTGACAACAGACTGGTAGGACACCATGTTGATCCATTTCTCCTCTCAGCCCCAGTCTCCTGTCTTTCCCCCATATCTCTTCAAGCCCTGACCAATCAAGAATCTATCAACCTCTGCCTTAAATCTACACAAAGACTTGAACTCCACAGCTGCCTATGGTAACAAATTCCACAAATTCACTACTCTCTGGCCTAAGAAATTCCTCCTCATCTTCTTTTTAAAAGGACATCAGTCTATTCTGAGGTTGTGTCCCCTGGTCTTAGACTCTCCTACCATAGGAAATATCCTCTCCACATCCACTCTATCAAGGTCTTTCACCATTTGATAGGTTTTGATGAGGTCACCCTCATTCTTATGAATTCTAGTGAATACTGACCCAGAGCCATCAAAAGCTCTTCATATGACAAGCCATTTAAACCTGGAATCATTTTTGTGAACCTCCTTTGAACACTCTCCAGTTTCAGCACATCCTTTCTGAGATAAGGGCCCAAACCTGCTCATACAACTCCAAGTGAGGCCTCACCAGTGCTTTATAAAGTCTCAACATTACATCCTTGTTTTGATTTTCTAATCCACTTGAAATGACTGCTAACATCATATTTCCATAAAGGAAATTAACCTTTAGAGAATCCTGCTCAAGGACTCCCAAATCCCTTTGCACCTATACTTCAAGATATTGTATTCCATCTGCCACTTCTTTGCCCATTCTCCTAATCTGTCTTACTCCTACTGTAGCCTCTCTACTTCCTCAAAACTACCTGCCCCTCCACCTTTCTTTGTATTATCTGCAAACTTTCCAACAAAACCATTAATTCCGTCCTTCAAATCATTGACATATAACATAAAAGCACAGACCCCTGTGGAACAACACTAGTCACTGGCAGCTAACCACAAAAGGCCTCTTAATTCCCACTCTTTATCTCCTGCCAGTCTGCTACTGCTTTATCCATGCTAGAATCTTTCCTGTAATACCATGGGCTTGTAACTTGCTAAGCAGCCTCATGTGTGGCACCTTGTCAAATGCCTTCTGAAAATGCAAGTACACAACAATTGATTCTTCTTTACCTATTCTGCTTGTTACTTCTTCAAAGAATTCCAACAGATTCATCAGGTAAGATTTTCCTGTAAGGAAACCATACTGACTACGGCCTATTTTATCTTGTGCCTCCAATTATCCCAAAGCCACAACCTTAACAATTGAATCCAACATCTTCACAATGACTCCACAACCTCTTCAGCCACCTCTTTCAGATCCGTGGGGTGTAGTCTGTCTGGTCCAGGTGACTTATCTACCTTCAGTCTTTTCAGTTTCCCAAGAACCTTCTCCATAGTAATGGTAACTTCATACATCTCATGACCCCTGATACTTGGAACTTCCACTATACTGCTTGTATCTTCCACTGATGCAAAATACTTGTTCAGTTCATTTGTCATTTCCTTGTCCCCCATTACTACCTCTCCGGGATTGTTTTCCAGCGCTCTGATATCCCCTCATACCTCTCTTTTACACTTTATGTATCTAAAGCAACTTTTGATATCCCCTTTTATATTATTGGCTTGCTTACTTTCATATTCTACCTTTACCTTCTTAATGACTTTTTTTAGTTACCTTTTGTTGGTATTTAAAAGCTTTCCAATCTTGTAGCTACCCATTAGCTTTTGCTCTATTATATGTTTTCTCTTTGGCTTTGACTTTCCTTGTTAGCCATGGTTGTGTCATCTTGCTTTTAGAATACTTTTTCCTCTAGGGATGTATATATCCTGTGCCTTCTGAATTACTTCCAGAAGGTCCAGCCATTGCTGCTCTGCCATCATCGCTGCCAGTGTTCTTTTCAAAGCAATTCTAGCCAACTCCTCTCTCATGCCTCTGTAATTCCCTTTACTCCAATCTACTTCCTTTACTTCTTTACTCTGACTTCTCAAATATTGATCATATTATGATCACTCACCCCATATAGGGTTCTTTTAACTTAAGCTTTCTAATCAATTCCGGTTCTGGACAACATCCAATCCCGAATAGCTGATCCCCTCAAGGGCTCAACCACGAACTGCTCTAAAAAGAAATCTCATTGGAACTCCAGAAACTCTCTCTTTTGGATTCCCGTACCAATCTGACTTCCCCATTCTACCTGCAGATTGAAATCCCAGATGACCATTGTAATCTTGCCCTTTTGGCAAGAATTTTCTATCTCCTGTTGTATCTTGTAGACCACACGTTTTGTACTGTTTGGCATCTGTATACAATTCCCATCAGGGAAATTCAACACTTTCTGACCCTATGTCACCTCTTTCAAATGATTTGGTTTCAATCTTTACCAACAGAGCAACCCCACCACCTCTGCCTTCCTGCCTGTCCTTTCAATACAATGTGTATTCTTGGACATTCAGCTCCCGGCTATAATCTGTTTTTGGCCATGATACATTGATGCCTGCAATGTCATACACACCAATCTGTAACTGTGTTACAAGTTCATCGACTTTATTCCATATACTGCACACATTCAACTATAACACCTTTAATCCTGTATTCACACTTTCAATTTTGTCTGCCTTTCATGTTGCAACTTATCCGGTTGACTGCAGTTTTGGCTGACCAACAGCCTCTCCTCATACCCATTGCCTCTGTTTGTAAATCAGCTACCTCATCTACAGCACTATCACTCTGGTTCCCATCCCCCTGCCTAACTAGTTTAATCCCTCCCGAACAATAAGCCAACCTTCCCGCAAGGATATTGGACCTCCTCTGATTCAGGTGTAACCCATCCCTTTTGTACAGGTTCTACCTTCCCCGGAAGAGGTCATAATGATCCAGAAATCTGAACCCCTGCCCCCTACACCAGTTCCTCAGCCACAAAGTCACCTTCCAAATCATTCTATTCCTACCCTCAGTGGCATGTGGCACAGACAGCAATCCAGAGATTACTACCCTAGAGGTCCTGTTTCTCAGTTTTCTACCTAGCTCCCTAAAATCTCTCTTCAGGACCAAATTGTTGAGTGGACTTGGCCTTTTTTCCTTGGAGCAATGGAGGATTAGAGGTGTATAAGATGACAAGAGGCATTGGTTGTGTGGATAGCCAGACACTTTTTCCCAGGGCTGAAATGAGTAACACGAGAGGGCATAATTGTAAGGTACTTGGAAGTAGGTACAGAGGGGATGGTAGGGGTAAGTTTTTCCGCACAGAGTGGTGGATGCATGGAATGCACTGCCAGCGATGGTGGTGGAGCTGGATACGATAGGGTCTTTAAAGCGACTCTTAGATAGATACATGGAGCTTAAAAAATAGAGGGCTATGCAGCAGGGAAATTCTATGTAGTTCCTATAGTAGGTTATATGGCTGGCACAACTTTGTGGACCAAAAGGCCTGTAATGTGCTGTAAATTTCTATGTTCTATGTTCTTAACTCACCTTTGTCTATCTATGTCATTGGTTCTGGCTGCTCACCCTTACCTTTGAGAATGCCATAGACCCATAACCCTAGACTCCCAAGTCCATTTACACCTCCAGTTTCTGAAGTCACTCCCCTTTTAGAAAGGAGTTTACCCCTTTTATTCCTTTAGTGCATGACCATATACTTCCCTACACTATATTTCATCTGCCACTTCCTTGCCATTCTCCTAATCTGTCCCTGTTTGCTCAATACTATCTACCTCTCCACCTATCTTTGTATCATCTGCAAACTTCTGAAAATCCAAGTATACAACATCCACTGAATCTCCTTTGAATATCCTGCCTGTGATTTCTTTAAACAATTCCAACAGGTTTCTCCAGTAAGATTTCCCCTGAAGGAAACCATGGAGGATGGCCTATTTTATCAAGTACCTCTATGTACCCTGAAACCTCATCCATAATTTTGAACTCTAACATTTTCCCAACCACTGAAGTCAGGCTAACTGGTCTATCATTTCCTATCATTTGCATCCCTCCTTTCTTAAAGAGTGGTAATATTTCCAACTTACCATGCTGACTATCCATAATTAGTCCATGCCTATCCAATACTTGTGTACCTTTTAAATAAACTTCCCACAGCTGATGTCAGACTCATTGGCTTATAATTTCCCAGTTTCTGTTTGAGCCTTTAAAAATAGTAGAGCAACAATGGCTAACCTCCAATCTGCTGGTGCTTCTCCTGCCTCTAAGAAAGGTTATCATCCAAATAACTTCTAAACACTTCAGCCATTGCTGCTGTACCATTATCCCTGCTGGTGTCTCTTTTCAATCACCTTTGTCCACCTACTCTCTCATTGGTAGATCCTTCCTACTCTTTTGATCTAATCTCTTCTTTAAAGTACAATCCATATCTTAGCAACTCTTGTGGTAGCTTTTTTTAAATGGACATTTTAACTCCATTAAAAATTGTCTGGGATTATGGAATTTGTAGAGTATTTTGTGCATGGGCCAGTTAGTTTTCTGATTAATTACGAAGCATCTTCCTTGGTAGAGATGGTTGTTGTGTCACAGTTTTCGTAGAGTATTTCAACACAGATACAGTTGCATTTTCATAGCACCCTTTGTGACTTCAGGTCCCAACCATATCCATACCAAGTACCTATCGATACAAGCCATGTACATTATAGTGTTTTGAGGTCTTATTAATACTTAAATTATGGAAGTTTGGGGTTATGCACTTTGGTAGGAAGAATAATATTGTTTAAATGGGGAGAGAATTCAGACATCCAAGGTGCAAAGGGACTTGGTTGACCTAGTTCAAGATTCTCTTAAACTTGCACATTGAGTCAGTGGTAAGGAAGGCAAATTCAATGTTAGTATTCATTTTAAGAGGGATAGAACATAAAAGCAACAATTTTTTTTGAGGGTTTAGAAGGCATTGGTCAGACTGTATTTGGAATGAGATTGGCCCCATTATCTAATGATAATGCAGATGGTTAAGAGGAGGTTCACACAAATCATCCTATGAATGAAAGGCTTAGTGTATGAGGGGAGTTTTATAGCTCTAGGGCTGTACTCAATGAAGTTCAGGAAGATAAAGCAGGAGAATCGTTGAAATGTACTGGATACTGAAAGGCCTGAATAGAGTGCACTTGAATATTTTTCCATTAATGAGAGTGCAGAATCTCTTCCCAGCAAAGTCACTCGAACCAGTAGAGGTCGTGTACAGATTAAATGGGATTTACAGGTACACTGTACCTTTAGAAACATGGATTATCTTCCATTTACACCCAATCATTACTCCTCCTGTTTAGTGAATGATGTTTGAGCCCAAGAATGTAAGTTGAAAGAGGAGTCTGATCTATGTGACAGAGAGGGAAGTTTAACCCAAAGATCCACAGTCCATTTTGTATGGAACGTAAGTGATATTTGTAGGATGATTTGGATAAGCTGAATTTTGGGTAATTTGAGATATTTTGGTAAATTGGTTTATTGTCTTATGCACTGATATACAGTGAAGAAAAGATTATTTTTCATGCCAGCCCTACAGATTATTTCATCAGATCAGTGTATTGAGGTAGTACAGGGGAAATCAATAACAAAATGCAGAATAAAGTGCAGTGTAGGTAGACAACAATGTACAAGACCATAATGAGGTTGATTGTGAGGGCAAGAGTCCATTTTATCATGCAAGAGGTCCACTTGATAATATCACAGCAGTGGGATAGAAGCTGATCTTGAACCTGGTGGTAGATGCTTTCAGGCTTTTGAATCTTCTACTCGCTAAGGGAATGTCTAGGCTGAGTGGGGTTTTTGATTATTTTAGCTGTTCCACCGAGGCCGTGAGAATTGTAGAGAGTGGAGAAGGTGGAAAGTATTCTTTTAGAATTTGTCTGAGAAAGATTTGTTTTATTTAAAAGTCATTATAGTATCACTATGGTAATAAAGTATACTAGAAAATGCTGTAAAAAAACAGTGTTTAGGCCACATCCTCAGCACTGTGCGCTATTCTGGAAGGATGTGATTAAGCATGTAGCAAAGCTGTGCAGGAGTGTTGCCTGGACTCATGGGCTTGAGGTCTCAGGGGCCTTTAGACAACCTGGAGCTGGCTAGAAGAGACATGATCAAAGTTCATAAAATAAGGTAGACATACTTTGTCTGCCATGCTAGGGGTGATAAAACTAGAAATTACAGCAGGGGATTAAGGTGGGAGCAAGGGTTAAAGGGAATATGAGGGGTAAATATTTCACATGGAGTAGGTGGTATCTGGAATGAGATGCAGGAGAAGATGGTGGAGGTTAAAAACAGTATCAACATTTAAGGAGCATCTGAATAGGCACTTGAATGAATAGGATATAGAGAGTTACGGGATTAATGCAGCGAGCTAGACATGGAGATTAAGGAGATATAGAGAGTTACGGGATTAATGCAAGCAATATAGACATGGAGGATGAAGGCGTGCTCCTCTGCTATACATTGTGCATTATGCTTGCATCCTAAATTATGTGCATTTGGTGACTGGATGGAAAGAGGAATTAGTTTGAATAACACTTGTTGTTTGAATGTCCTCTTTCTGTGCTGCAATTCACTGCATTGCTTTGATTCTTGTCTAGCCTGATTCATCACTTGGAACTCTCACCTGGTTTGTCCTCTGCCTTTATAGGTGACTATTTCGGCAACGGACTACTTTGGAAACTTGCTGAGTTTTCTTAGGTTTTATGCCCAGTTGGATTTCCGAGATCTCAGGCGCCGTATGACAAAGACAGAGTGAGTGTGTAAATACAGTTGGTCTTGATATTTCCTTATCCAAGCAACACATGCAAGCTGTTAAGCATCACTGCTTGCAAATGTGGATCCCATTACACGAAGTGAGAGAGTCAGGGTGCTGCTATTGTTTCTGCCTACTCAATGCAGGGAAGATCACACACTATAGCAGGCTGTCACCAGTCCCAGGTAACTGATAGGCACCCTTGGGCCAGCAATACAAGTTTAATTATCATTCAACCATATACAAATATAGCCAAATGAAAGCATTTCTCCAGAGACAATGTACAAAACACATTATCACAGCATGATTTCAGAAAAACATACAGTCACAAAGAGGAAAAAATATAGCCCAACACTTAGTTGTCCTGGTCCAGCTTGTTCTTCCACTGAGTGAATACCGGAGGCATCACTGAGCGACCTCTGGAGAGCAGCACCAAGCCAACTCTGGTTGGGGGGGGGTGGGGGGAGTCAGGCAGCATCAAGTGAGCACAAGAAGGCAGCACTGACATGTGGAGCCAGACCCAAATCCAATGACACACAGCCAACTGGCATTTTTATCGCTGGTGACTGCAATGGGTGACTTCAAGGCACAAGGGCCTTTTTTTTGTGTGACAACTGAGGCAACACAGCTCCCCCACCGTTGGTCTCACCAATGAACCAGTTAACTGGTTTTTGTCAGTTACCTACGGGCAACAGGGTCTTGCAATCACGATAAAAATGTCCAAGATAATCACTTGCACCTTTTTTTGGACTGCGAACCATCTTGGCACAATGGTTCGCAACAAGTCCAGGCAACAGCACAACAACTGTATGCAACAAGTCCATCTCCACTGCTATCAAGCAACTCTCTGGTGAGGTAGTCCTGTGGTAATAAATATTCTTAGTATCCAAGAGTGACTTGTGACTGTGAGATATGAACAAATGCACCTTTGACAACAACAGGGCTCTGATTGTGATGCCCATCTACACTAATCCCGTTTGCCAGCATAGCAGCTGTACCCATCAAGCTCTTTCCTATCCAAGTAGCTGTCAAAATGCCTTTTAAACATTGTAATTGTATCTGCTCCCAGCACCTCCTCTGGCAGCTCATTTCAGGCACCACCTCTTCTGCATGAAAACCTTCCCCCGCCTTCCTCTTTGAATTTCTCTTCTCTCACCTTAGAGAGTTTCTGCAATGAAAAGTGCTAACCCTAAACCTTCCCAGGGAAGGCACAGATGGGAATTATTACTGGATAGATTTCCCTAAAATGACTTTGTCCTCTTTGTACAGATGGTTCACCCATCCCACCACAGTAAACGCCTTCTATGTATGGTCAAGAAACCAGATACGTAAGTGCTTAGGTTGACTTTTTTAGTTTATTAAAGCTGTGTGTCCCTTTGCATCTTCTGAGTTGCAATATTTGAAAACTGTTGGGAAACAACTCTCACCGCTTTCACTACCTGTTCGCCCTTTGCCACAATGAAGAAACAGGTGGCACGGATGGAGGATGAGAGTTTGCGATTCCTTGGAAATGCCCAATAAGAGCCACCCACCAAATCCTGTCCTCAAAGATCAGAAGACCAGAAGTCCAAAAGCAAAATGCTGCAGATATTGACTACCCAAAATCAAAACGACAAATGCCAGGAGTACCTAGCAGTGTCATAGAAACTTAGAAACATAGAAAATAGGTGCAGGAGTAGGCCATTCGGCCCTTCGAGCCTGCACTACCATTCAGTATGATCATGGTTGATCATCCAACTCAGAACCCTGTACCTGCTTTCTCTCCATACCCCCGATCCCTTTAGCCACAAGGGCCATATCTAACGTGTCTGTGGAGAGAGAAAGGTTGGAGATTGATAATATTTCATCAGAGCTAAGAAAATCTCAAGGCCATGTGCTGGTGAGGCCAGAAATAGGAGGATCATACAGTTTAACATGTGGCTAAGAAGTTAGTATAGGAGGGAGGGCATCAGATTTGTGGATCATTGGGCTCTCTTCCAGGGGAGGTGAGACCTGTACTGAAAAGAAGATTTGTAGTTGAACTGGAGTGTGACTAATACCTTAGTGGGAAAGTTTGCTAATTCTGTGTTGGGGGGTGGGGTTGTAGGTGTTTTAAATTAGAGTTGCAGGGGGATGGGAACTAGAGTGCTAGAACTGATTATGGAGAAGCTGTGGAAATTGTTAAGACCTCAGACAAAGCCTGGAATCAGAAGTTTGAGCATGAAGTGACTGTTCTGGGCTGTGTACACTTCAATGCAAGAAGTACTGTAGGAAAGGCGGTTGAGCTCAGGGCCTGGATCAACACATGGGATTATGAAACTATAGCCATTAGTGAGTCTTGGGCACAGGAGGGGCAGGGTTGGCAGCTCAATATCCTGGGTTTCCGTTGTTTTAAATGCGACAGAGTAGGAAAGATTATAGGGGAAGGGATTGTGCTACTAGTCAGTGCTCAGTCAGGACAGATCGGAGAACTCATCTGGTGAGGCTTTATGGGTGGAACTGGGGAATAAGAGAGGTGTGACCATGTTAATGGGGCTATATTACAGACCACCCAAAGTCCATGGGATTTAGAGGAACACATTTGTAGAGGGACCACAGACTGTTGTAAGAACCAAAAGGTTGTTAAAGTAGGTAATTTTAACTTTCCGTGTATTGAGTAGGACTCCCATACTGTATAGGATAGGGTTTGTCAAACGTGCTCATGAAAGTTTCCTTAATCAGTACATAGAAGTCCCAATGTGAGAGTATGTGATACTTGATCTGCAATTATGGAAGATTTCAAAAGTGAAATTTTAAGAGTACAAAGCTTGTATGAGCCTATCACAATCAAAGGTAAAGATGACAGTTTTAAGGAATACTGGCTTGCTGAGTTTGTGTGTGTGTGTGTGTTGCTTGGATTTCCAGTATCTGCAGATTTTCTCTTGTTTTAGGTTTAGGGAACCTTGGCTTTCAGGAGATATGGTTAATAAAAAAAGATGTAGAGCAAGTATGGGCAGATAGGAACACATGAGATCTTTATGGAGTATAAGAAATTCAAGAGAACACAAACAAGAAATCAGGAGGGCTAAAAGAAGGCAAGAGGTTGCCCTAGCAGACAAGGTGAAGGTGAATCCTAAGGAATTCTACAGGTACGTTAAGAACAAAAGGGTTGCAAGGGACAAAATTGGTCCTCTGGATGATCAGAATGGTAATCCATGTGTGGAGCCAAAAGGGATTGGGGAGATCTTTAGTGTTTTGTTTTCAACTGTGTTTACCCAGGAGGCAGACGTAGAGTCTATGGAAGTGAGTCATCGAGGACATGGACTCTATACAGACTACAGAGCAGGAGGAGGTCTTGAGGCAAATTAGGGTGGATAAATCCCCAGGGCCTGACAGGGTGCTCCCTCAGACCCCGTGGGAGGCAAGTTCAGAAATTGTTGGGGCCCCGAGCAGAGATAATCATCCTTAGCAACAGGTGAGGTACTGGAAGGTTGGAGGACAAGAAAGACACTAAAAATAAACCAGGAAATTATAGGTCGGTGACGCTGATATCAGTAATGGGAAGTTATTGGAAGGTATTTTAAGCGACTGGATTTAGGAATATTTGGATAGACAGGGACTGATTAGGGATAGTCAGCTTAGCTTTGTGCATGGTAGATCATGTCTAACCAATCTTCTGGAATTTTACTAGGAAAGTTGATGACGGCAAGGGAGTGAATATTGTCTACAGGACTTTAGCAAGTCTTTTGACACGGTCCCAGATGGGAGGCTGATCGGGAAGGTTCAGCCGCTCAGTATTCAAGACAAGGCAGTAAACTGGATTAGACATTGGCTTTGTGAGACAAGCCAGAGCGTGGTAGTGGATGGTTGCCTCTCCGACTGGAGACCTGTGACTAGTGGAGTGCCTCATGGATTGGTGCTGGATCCATTGTTGTTTGACATCTGTATTAATGTTCTGGATGATAATGTGGTTAATTGGATCGTCAAACATGGAGACGACACAAAAATTGGTTATGTAGTGGCAGTGACGAAGACTATCAGAGCTTGCAGCAGGGTCTGGACCAGCTGGAAAAAATGGCTGAAAAAGGCAGATGGAATCTAATGTGGACGAGTGTGAGGTTTTGCACTTCGGTAGGACCAACCAGGGTAGGTCTTACACAGTGAGCAGTCAGGCACTGTGGAATGCTGTCGAACAAAGGGATCTGGGAATACAGGTCCATAATTCATTGAAAGTGGCTGCTTAAGTATAGATTCATAAAGAAAGCCTTTGTCACATTGACCTTCATTAATCATTGTACTGAGTACATGAGATGGGATCTTATGTTGAAATTGTATAAGACATTGGTGAGGCCTAATTTGGAGTATTGCATACAATTTTTGTTGCCTACTTACAGAAAAGATGTAAATAAGTTTGAAATAGTAAAGAGAAAGTTTACAAGGAATTTGCTGGGATTGGAAGGCCTGTATTCTAAGGAAAGTTTGAATAGGTTAGGACTTTATTCCTTGAAATGTAGAAAATTGCAGGGAGAGGTGACAGATGTACAAAATCATGAAGGGTATAGATAGGGTTAATTCAAGTAAGCTTTTCCCACTAGAACTAGAGGTCATAGGTTAAGGGTGAAAGATGAGAAGTTTAAGGGGAACATGAGGGGGAACCTCTTCACTCAGAGAGTCATGAGAGTGTGGAATGAGCTGCCAGCACAAGTGGTGCACGTGAGCTTGATCTCAACATTTAAGAGAAGTTTGGATAGGTCCATGGATAGTAGGGGTATGAAGGGTTCTGGTCTTGATGCAGGTCGATGGGAGCAGGCAGTTTAAATGATTCAGCACAGACTAGATGTATTGAAGAACCTGTTTTTGTGCTGTACTTTTCTATGACTCTATAGTTTACTATTGTCACATGTACCAGGAAAAGCTTTTGCTTACATGCCATTAGACAATCATTCCATGCATAAGTATATTGAGTACATTACAACAAAATGCAGAATATTGCATTATTCTTGAGGTGCCCCACTGGTCGGCTGAACCCTGGATGTTATGAATCTATGTGATATGCAAGCCAGAGTGAGCAAGCTGCTGAAGCCCCCTTCCATGCAGCTGATGAATCCAGAGGAATGGTAGAGACCAATAGAGTTTGGCACCAGTGGTGTTGCAGGAGTTTCCAGTCAGCATTGAACTCGACATAGGACGCCTCAGAGACTCCGGCTCTGGATTCTTCCTCTGGGTTTCCTCCCGAAGCCTTCCCCATGAGTGGGTGTAGCTGCAAGCCAGCAGAGGTTTGCAATTAGAGATTTCCTTCTTCTAGATGAGCTGCCAACCATGGCTGACAAGTCCAATCTGCCCCAAGCAACAGATCTTAAGGCAACATAAATTCACCTTTGCCCCTTCTCCTGCCAGAAGAAATGGTTCTGCTGGGCTTAGTAGCTAAGCCACACGTGAAGGACAGGACCTGGATTTGATTGTCAGAGGCTATTTGAGATGCACGCCATTGGGAGCATTTAGTAGGTAGCTTATCTCCACTAGCACCCCTGCTATAACAACCTTAAGGAACCATTGTGTTATAGTTACACAGAAAATGCAGTAGAATGTACGAGAGCCACTACAAAGTAAATTGCGAGGTTGAGTTGAATAGTTCCTGCTTTAACCTATTCAAGGGTCGATAACAGTTGGGTGGAAACTGTCATCAAGAATGTTTTTTTTTGTTCATGTACTCGGGCTTTTGTATATTTTGCTTTAAGGAAGAGAGGAGAATAGAAAATGGGGTGGGATGGGACTTTGATTATGTTGGGTATTTTCCCAAAGCAGCAGGAAGTGTAGACAGAGGCTGCTTTACCCAGTGGACTGGACAGTGTTCACAACTCTAAAATATCTTGCAATCTTGGACAGAGCAGTTGCCAAATAGAGCTGTGTTGTATCTGTTAAGCTGCTTTCTAAGTTATTGTTTATATGACTTAACCATCAGGTTCCTAAACCACAATGGATAACTAACCCCAACCCTGAACTGATTCCATAAACTATGGACTCACTTTCAAGGACTCTACAACTCATTTTCTCAATATTAGTTTTTATTTATGTATTTATTATCATTATTTTGCTTTTCTTTTTGTATTTGCACAATTTGTTGTATTTTGCACGTACTGTAGGTTACTTGTCTTGGTATCAGTGTAGTGTTTCATTGATTCTGTCATGTTTCTTTGTATCTACTGTGAATGCCCACAAGAAAATGGATCTCAGGGTAGTACATGGTGGCATACACTTGGTGGCACTTTATTAGGCACACCTGCTCATTAATGCAAACATCTAATCAGCCAATTATTTGGCAGGAACTTGATGCATAAAAGAATGCAGACATGGTCAAGAGGTTCAGCTGTTGCTCAGAATGGGGGAGAAATGTGACTTTGACAATGGAATGATTAAGATGGCATATGGGGTGGTTTGAGTTGCTCAGAAATGGCTGACCTTGGGATTTTCACACCCAAAAATTTCTAGAATTTACAGAGAATGGAGCAAATAGCAAAAACCTCCAATGAGAGCAGTTCCGTGGGCGAAATGCCTTGTTAATGAGAGAGGTCAGAGGAAAACGCCAGACTGGTTCAAACTGGCAGGAAAGTGGCAGTAACTGAAATAGCCACGCGGTACAACAGTGGTGTGCAGAAGAGCACCTTTGAAAGCATAAGATGTCGAATCTTAAAGTGGATGGGCTACAGTAGCAGAAGACCACGTACGTATACACAGTGACCTCCTGATTTGGTTCAAGAAGTCTTAATAACGTGGCCAATGAGTCTGTATGTTCTACTTAGAACTTTGGTGGTATTTAGCCCTAAGAACCTGAAGCTCTCAACTATTTCCACCTCCACCTTAGCAGACGGGATGTATGCTCCACTCTGGGTGTGGGTGTCATGGGCACCAAGAGCTCATGCTTTTTCATTTGTTGTTCCTCTCCATGCGTTGGGTAGTAACCTTGCTGTTTCTTTAGCATTTTATGAGGCTGAGTTGCTAGCTCAATGCTCAACCCAGCACAGATGGAAAGCGTGCAAGGAGCCGGCCAGATTTGAACCTGGGACCACTCACCTCAAAATCCGGTGTAGATGCCACTACACCACTGACCAGCAAGGGCTCATTGTGGATGTTATAACTGATGGAGATGCAGAAGCAGAGAATGAGAGATGGGCTGACCAAGAGCGATAGATGGTATTGGCCATTGGGTCTATCTCAGTGTACCTGAGAAAAGGTGACCTGGGTAGATGAGAAATCAAAATGGAGTCTATTGTCACGTGCTCAAGCTCATGTCTCAGAGGTACAATGAAAATCTGATTTGCAGCAGCATCTTAGCACAATCATCAGACACACAGCATTCACAAGAGAAGCATACTAAATCCAAAGACACAAGACAAAAAGATATAGGAGCAGAATCAGGCCATTTGGCCCATTGAGTTTTACATGTTTTACAAAAAAGAATAAAATTATAACTTTTGAAAGAAGTCCATTGCTGTGCAAAGTGGTCATAATGTTTCAATACTGAGGTTGTGATTGGGGTTGTGCAGGTTGGTTTAAGAACTGAATGGTTGAAGGGAAGTAACTGTTCTTGAACCTGGTGCTGTGGGACTTGTGGCTTCTGTACCTCCTGCGAATGGTTGCTGGGAGAAGATGGCATGATCTGGATAGTGGAATCTTTAGTAATAGATTTCCCGTCTTGCAGGAGTACCTCCCAGAGATTCAGGTACATGTACATGAACCATTTGTGTTAACAAGCACACCAAAAGAGGACTGCAAGTGTTGCTACACATTTCAGTGCCATCATAGTCCCCCAGAATAACACAAGCAGCAGCAACAACAAAAACGAAACGAGACAACAGCATCTCTCCCACCCACCCAGTCAGGCCCCAACCCCAGGACAGGCCATTTCCGGGCCTTCAGACCTTGTTTCTGGTCTCTCAGACTTGCAGACATTTGGCTTCCAACTTCAGATTTCACCCCAGGATGCCGATCAAGGAAATCATCAAACTGCCCCCTCATGCACAAAAAAAACAGAACAAATCATGCAAACGGCAAAAGATGAGTGAAGAATACAGAATATAAAACATCAAAGCACAAGGTCACTGAAACAGTCCAGGTTCAGTTCAGTTCACTGTGTCATTCATTGACTGCAGGCCGCAGGGCCAGTCCAACCCAATCCTTACAAACCTAACAAAAACTACCATGTGTGGGTCATGACATCGACAAGCTTCGAGCTCAGTGGCATCTTGACTAGAATACACAACTGGTGGCGGGAGGGAGGTGTCCACAAGGAGTTTACTACTCTCAGCAGTTTAAAATCTCCTAGAAGGACACAGATCGAGCTTGGACTCACTCAATTTGGAGAAAGTGGGCACATTTGAAGAAGTGTCAACAATTTGTTGAAGTAATGGTAAAACTTGGGTTAATAAGGAAAGTGTTTGAGAACAGAGATGAAGTGATGTGGTGTGTCTTTTAATGAAGTTTTTTACACCTCAACCCACCCTTGAAATTAACAGGAAAGGAACTGAAACAAAATATATCTTTGAGGTCAGTACTGACCAGAAACTCAACTGGAACAGCCCCATAAACATCATGGCTACAAGAGCAGCCCAGGGGCTAGTGATCATCTCCTGACTCCACAAAGTCTTCCCACCATCTACAAGTCACGTGTGGAGTGCGAAGCAACACTCTGTACTTGCTGCTACACTACTGGGACGCCCGGCCCATTCTTGGGCCTAGGTACTCATATTCTGCCACCAGTCTTCCTTTTGAGCTACCTTCATATTCTTCAGTATGGAAAGATCTGTCCAGATGGCATGCAGACAGCAGCCTCTCATTGTTTCTTGGTACCTGTGACTATAATAACAAAGCAAGACCAGGCTACTTCGACAGTACCTCCCACCAAGGAGTAGGGCAGCAGGTGGCCTCCGAGCTGGACAACCAATGTCAGGGGTGTGTAAAAACCGCTAGATTTCAATCAGGACGGCGATCGAGATTTTAAAAGCAGAGATTCGCGGCAATTTCTCTGAGCTGAGGAGTGGCCAATCAGCAAGAGGCAGTGTGTGAAAAGAGCGACCTTTCAGTTGGTTCCTTCGTCAAGATTTAAAGAGCAGAGCTTTGAGGTAGCTTTTTCTGAGCTGGACAATCAGTGTCAGGGGTGTGTAAAAACTGATAGCTTTCCATCAGGCCAGTGATCAAGACTTTAAAGGCCGATTTGCAGCAGTTTCTCTGAGTTGAGGGCGCCCAGTCGGCAAGAGGGTTTCATTAGAACGGGCACAGGTGTAGGCGGAGGAGCCACTGTTGTGAGTCTGCTGGTGCTTAGAGAGGCTTTTGGGTCATCAGGCTTGGCTGAGGAAAAGTATCTCATAAGTTACTCCATTTCTGTTCTTACTTGTTCATTTCTTGTCTGTTGGGGCATAGTAGTTTAGTGAGAGTACCTCCAGGGGCAGTGTTTTGTACAGTGTGGACAGTCTGGGAGACCTCTGCCCCCCAGATAAACACACCTGCACCAGGGGCACTGAGTTACAGCTCACATCTAGATTGCAGGAGACAGGTAACTGTAAGGAGAAGTAGGGGAAATGCAGAGCTAATGCAGAGTACACCTGTGGCCATTCCCCTCAGTAATAAGTATACAGCTTTAGATAGTATTCAGGGGTCGACCTAGGGGAGGGGCAAGCCACAGTAAACAGGTCTCTGGCTTAGAAGAGCAGAGGGGTGAAGAGGACTGTAGTGTTTATATGAGATTATAACAGAGATAATAACAAATTATTATTTACCCCTCTGTTACAGAGGGGTAAAGAGGACTGTAGTGTTTATATGAGATCCCTTAGTCAGAGGAACAGAGACAAGAATCTGTGGGCATGCCTCCCTGGTGTCAGGGTCACGGATGTCTCAGATCAGGTCCACGGGCGAGGATGAGCAGCCAGAAGTCTCGGTGCATATCGGCACTGATGAGGTGAGGGGGTCCTGAAGAGAGATTTTAGGGGCTAGGCAGAAAGCTGAGAAGCCGGTCCCCCAGGGTAGTAATCTCTGGATTGCTGCCTGTGCCACATGCCAGTGAGGGTAAGAATAGGATGATTTGGCAGGTAAATGTGTGGTGCAGGGGGCAGGGATTCAGATTTATGGATCATTGGGATCTTTACTGGGGAAGGTACAACCTGTACAAAAGGGAAGGGTTACACCTGAACCAAGGAGTGTCCAATCTCCTTGTGGGCAGGTTGGCTCAGGAAGATTTAAACAAATTTAGCAGTGGGATGGGAACCAGACTGATAGGGCTGAGAATGAGGTAGCTGGTTTACAAACTGAAGTTGTGTGTAGTGAGATTTAAAGCAAGGAAAGGCTGTTAATAGGGCAAAATTGCAGTTAACAGGATGAGTTGCAAAGTAAAAAGCAGACAAAATCGAAAAGGGTGAATATAGGACTTAAGGTGTTGTATCCGAATGCGCTCAGTATATGGAATAAGGGAGATGAGCTAGTAGTACAGTTACAGATCGGCAGCTGTAATGTTGTAGTAATTCAGGGCTGAAAGAAGATTATAGCTGGAAGCTTAATGTCCAAGGATACACATTGTATCAAAAGGACAGGCAGGAAGGCAGAGATGGTGGTATTGCTCTGTAGGGAACATATGAAATCCAATCATTAGAAAGAGGTAACATAGGGTCAGAAAGTGTTGAATCATTGTGGACAGAGCCAAGGAACTGCAAGGGTAAAAAGACCCTGATGAGAACTGTATACAGACCTCCATACAGTAATGAGGATGTGGTCTACAAATTACAATGGGAGATAGAAATGCATACTAAAAGATCAATGTTACAATAGTCATGGAGAACTTCAATATGCGAATAGATTGGGAAAATCAGGTTGGTGCTGGATTCCAAGAGGAGTATTTTCTAGAAAGTCTACCAGATGTTTTTTTTAGAGCAGTTTGTGGCTGAGCCCACTAGCAGATTAGCTGTACTGGATTGGGGGTTGTGCAATGAACTGGAATTAGAGAGCTTGAGGTAAAAGAACCCTTGGGGATAAGTGATCAGAAAATGATCAAATTCACCCTGAAATTTGAGAAGAGGTTAAAGTCAGATGTATCAGTATTGTTGTGGAGTAAAGGGAAATACAGAGGCATGAGAGAGGAGTTGGCTAAAATTGATTGGAAAAGAACACTGGCAGGGATGATGGCAGAGCAGCAATGGCTGGAATTTCTGGAAGCAATTTGGACGACACAGAATATATATATCCCAAAGAGGAAGAAGTATTCTAAAGGCAAGATGACAGAACCATGGTTAACAAGGGAAGACAAAGCCAAAGAGAGGACATATAATAGAGCAAAAATTAATGGGGAGTTAGAGGATTGTGAAGCTTTTAAATACCAACAGAAGATAACTGAAAAAAAGTAATTAAGAAAGTATAGATGGAATACAAAAATAAGCTAGCCAATAATTTTAAAGAGGATATCAAAAGTTTCTTCAGATACATAAACAGTAAAAGAGAGGAGAAAGTGGATATCGGACCACTGGCAAGTGTTGCTGGAGAGATAGAAATGAGGTACATGGAAATGGCGGGTGAAGTAAGTAGTTTATATCAGTCCTCACTGTGGAAGACACTAGCAGTATGGTGGAAGTTCCAGGAGAGAGGGGTCATGAAGTGTGTCAAGTTGCCATTACTAGATAGAAGGTTCTTGGGAAACTGAAAGGTCTGGAGGTAGATAAGTCATCTGGACCAGTTGTTGAACACCCCAGGGTTCTGAAGGGGTTGGCTGAAGAGATTGTGGAGGCATTAGTAATGATGACTAGATTCTGGAATAGTTCTGGAAGACAGGAAAATTGCAAATATCACTCCACTTTTCAAGAAGGGAGTGACATAGAGGAAAGGAAATTACAGACCATTTAGTCCAAGTCAGTGATTGGGAAGATGTTGGGAGTCAATTGTTAAGGATGAAGTTTCAGGATTCTTGTAGGCACGTGATAAAATAGGTCATTGGCAGCATGGTTTGCTCAAATCTGTTGGAATTCTTTAAAGAAATATCGAGCAGGACAGACAAAGGAGAATCAGTTGATGTTGTGCGCTTGGATTTTCAGAAGGCCTATGGCAAGGTGTCACATACAAGGCTGTTTAACAAGCTACAACTGTGGTATTACAGGAAAGATTCTAACATGGATAAAGTAGTGGCTGTTTGACAAGAGGGAAAGAGTGGGAATAAAGGGAGCCTTTTCTGGTTGGCTGCTGGTCACTAGTGGTGTTCCATTGGGGTCTGTATTGGGATTGATTCTTTTTACAGTATATGTCAATGACTCGGATTATGGAATTGATGGCTTTTTGAATATAATATAAAGATGGGTAGGGGTAGATAGTTTTGAGGAAGTAGAGGGACTTTGACAGATTAGGAGATTGGGCAAAGTGGCAGATGGAATACAGTGTTGGGAAGTGTATGGTCATGCACTTTGGTGGAAGAAATGAAAGGGTTGACTGCTTTCTAAATGGAGAGAAAATACGAAAAGTTGAAATGCAAAGGGACTTGGGAATCCTTGTGCAGGATTCCCCAAAGGTTCATTTGCAGCTTGAGTCTGTGGTGAGGAAGGCAAATATGATGCTAGCACTCATTTCAAGAGGACTAGAATATGAAAGCAAGGATGTATATTGAGACTTTATAAAGCACTGGTGAGGCCTCACTTGGAGTATTGTGAGCAGTTTCGAACCCCATGTACTGAAACTGGAGAGGATTCAAAGGAGGTTTGCAAAATTGCTGGTCATATGAAGAGGACCTGATGCCCCTAGACCTGTACTCACTGGAATTCAGAAGAATGAGGGGTGACTTAATTGAAAACTATCAAATGGTGAAAGGCCTGAATAGAGTAGATGTGGAAAGGATGCTCCCTATGGTAGGAGAATCTAAGATCAGAGGACACATCCTCAGAATAGAGATGAGGAAGTATTTCTTTAGCCAGGAAGATGGTGAATCTGTGCAATTCTTTGCCACAGGCAGCTTTGGAAGCCAAGTCTTTATGTATATTTAAAACAAAGGTTGATAGATTCTTGATTGGTCAGGGCGTGAAGAGGTATGGAGGGAAGGATGAGCCATGTGAGAATAGGACCAATTATGAGTGAGAGTGGAAATGCGCATGGAGTCAGGGGTGGTGGCGGAGGTACTTGATGAATACTTTGCTTCAGTATTCACCAGTGAAAAGGACCTTGGCAATTGTGGGGATGACTTACAGTAGACTGAAACACTTGAGTGTATGGCCATTAAGAAAGAAGATGTGCTGGAGCTTTTGAAAGGTATTAAGTTGCTGGAACCGGATGAGATATACCCAGGCTAATCTGGGAAGAGAGGGAGGTGATTGCTGAGCCTCTGGCAATGATCTTTGCATCATCAATGGGGATGGGGGAGGTTTCTGAGGACTGGAGGGTTGCAGATGTTGTTCCCTTATTCAAGAAAGGGAGTAGAGGTAGCCCAGGAAATTATAGACCAGTGAGTCTGACTTCAGTGGTGTGCAAGTTGGGAAAGATTCCGAGAGGCAGAATTTATGAGCATTTGGATTAATGCTCTGATAGTTATAATCTGATTAGTGATAGTCAGCATGTCAAGGGCAGGTCATGCCTTACGAACCTGACTGAATTCTTTGAGGATGTAACAAAACACATTGATGAAGGTAGAGTAGTGGATGTAGTGTATATGGATTTCAGTAAGGTATTTGATAAGGTTCCCCATGCAAGGTTCATTCAGAAAGTAATGAGGCATGGGATCCAAGGAGACCTTGCTTTGTGGATCCAGGATTGACTTACCCACAGAAGGCAAAGGATGGCTGTGAATGATTTGTATTCTACCTGGAGGACAGTGTCTAGTGGTGTTCCGCAGGGATCTGTTCTGGGATCCCTCCTCTCTGTGATTTTTATAAATGATCTGGATGAGGAAGTAGAATGGTGGGTTAGTAAATTTGCTGATGACACAGAAGTTAGGAGTGTTCTGATAGTCTGGAGGGTTGTCAGAGGTTACAGCGTGACATTGATAGGATGCAGAACTGGGGTGAGAAGAGGCAGATGGAGTTCAACCCAGATAAATGCAAAGTGGTTTATTTAGATAGGTCAAATTTGAAGCCAGAATAGACTCCTGGCAGTGTGGAGAAACAGCAAGATCTTGAGTTTTCAACACCATAGGACACTCAAAGCTGCTGAGCAGGTTGACAGTGTTGTTAAGAAGGTGTATGGTGTGCTGGCCTTCATCATCCATGGGATTGAGTTCAAGAGCCATGAGGTAATGCTAAAGCTATATAAGACCTTGGTCAGGTCCCACTTGAGAGTACTGTGTTCAGTTCTGGTCACCTAACTGCAGGAAGGATGTGGACACCATAGAGGGAGTGCAGAGGAGATTTACAAGGATGTTGTCTGGATTGGAGAGTGTGCCTTATGAGAATAGAGTGAGTGAGCTCGGCCTTTTCTCCTTGGAGTGACGGAGGATGAGAGTTGACCCAATAGAGGTGTATAAGAGGCATTGATTCTGTGTATAGCCAGATGCTTTTTCCTGGGGCTCAAATGGCTAACACAATGGGGCATAGTTTTTGGAAATTGGTACAAGGGGGATGTCAGTGGTAGGTTTTTCACACAGAGAGTGCTGGGTGTGTGGAGTGCACTGCCTGCGATGGTGGTAGAGACAGATACAATAGGGTCTTTTAAGAAACTCTTAGATAGGTAGATGGAGCTCAGAAAAATAGAGGGCTATCTGGTAGGGAAATTCTATGCAGTTTCTAGAGTAGGTTACATTGTCGGCACAACATTGTGGACCAAACGGCCTGTAATGTGCTGTAGATTTCTGTTTCTATTAGGGCTGGGAGGAAAATTAGATCAGACATGGCCTAATTCTGTTCCTTGTATCTTTTGGTCTTATCTGTGGGTTCCCTCCCAAGATGTGTACCATCCTAACTTTGCTTTTCTTCCATCGTCTGGGTCTAAATACTGGAAGCCCATCTGCATGGTATCTTCACCAGGACCACAGCCCTTGAAGGAGGTAGTTCACCCACACATGAGGGTTGAGCAATAAACGTTAGCCTTGCCAGTGACACACAAACTCTGAAAAGGCTATTTTAACCACGCTCCCACATGCAGCACGTATGTTCAAAGTGGACTGAATTTGGTGTTCTTGGAGGACCTGTCTCTACTGAATTTGACCTGTTTCCTTCCCATTTGCAGAGTTTCCAGCTGGTGAGCTCCAAAAACCATTTTTCTGGGGAGAAGAGTATCCTTTGTAAGTAGTGATCACTTTGACCTCTTCTCCCTTCAAACCAAACACCACCCACTGCCACAATTCGGTGTTGTTTGCCCAACCCATCCCCAGACCCAGGTATTGATTGCTGCTTGGATCACCATCTTCAAATCCCAACACCTCCCCTGGAATCTCACACTATCACAGAAGAGAGTCCTTTGGCCCACTGAGTTTGTACTGTCTCTATGTAAGAATATCCAGTTTGTGCCACCTCCATGAGTCTTTATCAACACACATTGTTCCCTTTCAAATACTTCTCCAGCTCCTGCTACAAATTAACCTGCCTCCACTACTAACCCTGGCTGTGCATTGAGACCCAAAGGCTTTTTCCTTGCATCACTTTTGGTTCTTTCACAATCACTTACATGCACCTTGTAAATAGGAAAGACATAGAAGATTATGGCAAAGCCTACGGGCTGTTTCGATGGTCTATGTGTCTAAGTTCTCTGATTCTTCTCCCCCTCTATCAATGGGAATGGTTTTTCTATGCCCTTTGTCACTTCTGTCAGGTCTCTTATAGCTTCCCTTGCTCTTGAGGTCGACAACATCAACATCTCCAGTTTCAGAAGTGACATACTCCTTCCCCTTCCTCACACTTGGAATCATATCAGTAAATCTCTTCTGCACCCCCTCAAGCCCTATCTTCCTTAAAGTGAGACACCAAGAACCGGGAACACAATGGTGTTTACTGAGATTCAGCATGGCTTCCATGTTCCTGTCAGCTAAGTTCAAAATCCTTATTTTTTTTAACCACTTTCATACCCTGGCCTGCTATTTGCATTTACTATATCGGAGTAAAGTCTTGATGACGAGTCTCAGTCTGAAACATCGACCGTTTATCCTTCTCCATAGATGCTGCTCAACCTGCTGAGCTCCTCCAGCATTTTGTGCTGATCAATACAAGTACTCCCACTTCTCTCTGCACTTAGACTCTTTAGAATTGCTCACCCCTTTGTATTCATCCCATCCAAAATGCAGCATTTATAGTTTCTTGGTGCACCAATTGATTTGTGTACTTCCAGAAATTCAGTGCACCTTTGCTGAACTGCTCCAGTCTGCTACATCCAGTTGAAGGAGCAGCTCTCTCATTTCACAAGTTTTCTATCTGTGATTCTTTTATTTTATGGCCTTCATTCTTAACTCTATTAAGCTGCATCTTATCAAAAGGTTTTTGCAAGTCAGTCTCGCAGAATTATAGGGTGGTACAGCGCTTCTTATACCATGGCCCCTTACCATCATCCGAGGGGTCCATGAGCCCCAGGTTGGGAACCCCCGCACAAGAACAGAGCCTTCTGACCACCAGATCCACACACACCTTTTGCCCACCTACACTAATCCCATTTGCCTGAAACCTTCTAAGTCTTGCTTATTTATGTGTCCGTCTAAATGTCTCTTAGTAGTAGGCAAATCTGATTCCACCACCCCAACTGGCAGCAGCTTCCAGACATCAACCAGTACCTGTGTGGGGGAAAAAACTCTTTGAAGCTCCTTCCTCACACCTTAAGCCCATGCCTTCTCAATTTTCATAAACCTACCATGAGAAGAAGATTTGATTATCTATTCTATCTATACCTCTGATAATCTTTATTTAGCTGTCAGGTTCCTTTACTGCAGGGGAAACAAATACCATCTCACTATTTGTCTTTTGTACAATTTATTTATTTTGTAACTTGTAGTAATTTTTATGCTTTGCAATGTACCACTGCTACAAAACAACAAATTTTAAGATATTTATCAGTGATAATAACACCGATTCTAAATCAGCCTGTCTAGTTTCTCCCCATATTTCAGTTCGTCCAATCCAGGCAATATCTTGGGATTCTCCCTGCACTCTGCAGTGCAGCAACACCCTTCCTGTAAGGAGGCAACCAGAAGAGCACACAATACTCCAAGTGCAATCTCACCAGTGCTTTGTAAACATCCCAACTTTTATTTTCTGTATTCTGACCCATGAAGGCGAGCATGCCTTTTCCATCAGTTTATGTTGCGATTTTCAGACAATGGGTTCCTCTGAGTTCATCAACATGTCCAACTCCTAGTTGTCTTCCCAAATTCCACCTCTTTCTCCTCGGGTTACTTCAAAACACTTAATTGAATGTGGCTGCGGGGGGAGGGGGGCAGAAGGATGAATGGGAGCTGTGTAAAGGGGTTGCTGGTGGTCAGCACAGACTGGATTTTAGGGGGGGGGGGAGTGCCAAAGGCCAAAGGGGCTGGTTCCACGACCCATGAAATGGTGGGAAACATCACGTGGTGTTTGGTTGGAAATGAGATTGAACCTTCCAACCTCAGGTCAGGTCCTCCCAAAAACTCAAAACTGGCTGAAAGCAGTCTTATTGAAATGGTCCAAAGACAGAAAGTGGCACTGAAACGTTAAGTGAAGAACCAGGTTCATTGTGCTTCAAATGGGCAGAATCCACAATGTGATTTAGGGGATGTGTGATCAGAAGAGATTCAGGGTTCATCTTGACACTGTTAAGAAGTGTGGTATTGTGGAGTGGAACATCTTTGAGCTTTCACATGGTGAACTACTTGTAATTGCAGGTCTGTCAGTTATGGAGCAATCGGTACCATTATCGGCCATGAGTTCTCACATGCCTTTGATAGCCGTGGTAAGTAACAAACCACGTAAGTGGTGCTCAGCTGACAATCTCAATATTTCTGCAGCCTGAAACAGGGTCAGTGTCACATGCAAACATCTTTAATATGCCTCTGCATTGATGTCTATTATTTTACACCAGGGAGCAAGGAACTCAGTGCCAAGCTCGGTGTAACAGTAACCCATCAACCAATGCCCCATGCTTCACCATGCAGCTAATTTTCCACTCTCCTATGCACAGAAGTATTTTGATCGGTCTGCCAATTGCACCCTGATTAAACTTGCATGTAGACTGTGTGAACCTTACTCACCAATCCTACCGCTACCTCAAAAACTTCACTGAAATTATTCAGACATGATCTTCACTTAAAGGTGTTGAGAATAAGGAAGAGCATGAAGACAGCATGATTTGAGGAATTCTACAGGAGGAATTTCTTTACCCAGAGGGTGTGATTCTGTGAAATTCATTGGCACAAACAGCTGCAGAGCTCAAGTCACCGAGAGAGGAAATTGATAGGTTCTTGATTAATAATGGCATCAATAGTTATGGGAAGATGCAGGAGAATGGGGTTGAGAAGGAAAATAAATGAACCATGATTGAATGGTGGAGACTTGATGGGCTGAATGGCCTAATTCTGCTCCTATAGAATATAGAGCAGAACAACATAGGGCAGACTCTTCTGCCCACTATGTTGTCTTAACCTTTTAACTGACTCCAAGATCAGTCTAACCCTTCCCTCACACATAGCCCTCCTCTTTTCTTTCATTTCTGTACTCATCTAAGAGTCTCTTAATCTATACTCCCACCAGCCTGGCAGTGCATTATATGGACCTGCCAATCTCTGTGCAAAAACACTCCAAGTCTGGCTTATCCACAGCTTTGTACAGGGGTGACATGACTCCCTGACTCTTATACTCTGTTCCTAGTGAGGAAGACAAGCATATCATATCTCTTTATCAACCTAGCAGCCTTCTGAAATGTATGGGTTGCTGATTCACAAATTGGCAAATGGGGGAAAATGGGCATTACAGGGCTTGCAGTGAGAAAAACACCTTTGACTGATGTGTTAGTCGTATCTGGGATAGGTTTTCTATTGTCATATGTCATGAGGGACTGACTTGTGGAGAGAGGCTGAGCATGTTGAGACCTCTTATGGAGCTTAGGAGAAAGAGGGAGTGATCGTATGGAGGTATATAAAATTGAGGGTCAATAATGGTCACATTGTCTACTTCCCAGGATTGCAGAATAGAGAACTAGCAGTCACAGGTTTAAGGTGAGAAGAGAGAGATTTAGTAAGAACCTGAGGGACAGCATTTTCACTAGATAGTGATCAGGAAATGGAACGGGCTGCCAGAGGAAGTGGTGGAGGCAGGCAGAGTAATAACATTTGAAAGGAACTTGGAGGGTACATCGATTGGAAGGATATAGGCCAGCTGCAGGAAAACAGAACTTGCTTAGGTGGGAATCTTAGTTGGCATGGAGCTGTTGGGCCGAAAGGCCTGTTTCTGTGCTGTATGGCTCTATGCACAGAGACACAGTGAAATGCCTCTGTCTTTCGTCAGGTCATGCCATACATAAGTTCATCGAGTTAGATAAAAGGAAAACAGGATGCAGAACTTAATGTTACAGAGAAAGTGCAGTACAGGCAGACACATCAGGTACAATGTCTACAACAAGGTAACTGGGAGATCAGGAGCTTACCTCTGAGCATACGAGAGGTTCCTTCAATAACCTGAACATTAACATTCATGGAGAGCTGCAAGGAATATTGCTTCACAATATCCAAAGGCTTGGGTTCAATCCTGGCATCAGGTATCATGGTCATAGAACAATACAACACAGAAACAAGCCCTTTGCCTCCTGTAGCCCATGCCGAGCTATTAATCCGCCTAGTCCCATTGCACTGGGACCACAGCTCTCCATACCCCATCCATCCATGCACCTAAAAAATTTCTCTTAAATGTTGAAACCAAACCTGCATCCATCACTTCCCATGGCAGGTCATTCCACACTCTCACTGACCTCTGAGAGAAGTAGTTCCCCCTCATGTTCTTAAATATTTCACCTTTTGTCACTGGATATATTTAAAGTGGAAATTTGTAGATTCTTGATTAGTAAGAACATCACTGGTTACAGGGAATGGGGGTTGAGAAAGAAAATAAATGAACCATGATTCTTCCATGGGCTCTGTGTCCGTCTGCCTTCTGAGTAAATACTGAAAATTCATTTAGGATGTTCCACATCTCATTGAACTCCATGCATAAATGATCACTCTGATATTCAAGAGGGCCAATTTTACCCCTTGCTGACCTGTGGTATGTGAGATTTGCATGTTTTCCCAAAGGTGCTCCAAGTTCCTTCCACATCTCAAAGATGGGTGGGTCTGTAGGTTATTGGACAATGTAAGTTACCCCTCGAGTGGTAGAATTTGGGGGAGTTGATGGAAATGTGGGAGATTAGATCTGTGTAAATGGGTTGCTGATGGTAAGCACAGGGGCTGGTTCCATTTTGTATGGCCCTGTGAAATTTTGGGAAACATCCTGAGCTCTTTTGGTCAGGTCCTCTCAACAACTCTCAGAACTGGCTATAAGCAACAGAGTTGGGGTGGTGCAAAAGCAGAAAGTAGCAGCAAACATAACCTGCAGGGACCTGACTAAATTCAGCTCACTGGCACAGTAATCAGAGAATTCACACTCACTGTGAATACTGTCAAACCCCAGGGCGCTGGGTCCAAACAGTGTCTGAAGGTAATCTTCATTCAGCTCTGGCCTCCTGACTGCAGCATGGAACAGCAGACTGGGAGATGTGGCAGAACTCTGTGGCCAACTGCAATGATGAAGCAGCCAGACCACCCTGACTGTGATCCCCACAGACGTGCAAGATGGGGAAAAACTCACCCACACATTGGTGCAGTTATTACAGAAAACCCCAGCTGCAAAGACTTCAGAGGCATCCGTACCTGCAAAGTGGTCTGCAACCGCACTTTTCCAAGCCTCCCGTCCTGCTCCTCCAATAATGGGGTGTAGCCAGCAATACCGTGCATGGTTCCTTCACCCTACCTTGATGGGGCAAAGTTATCCAGAACCCACAGCAAGTACTCCCTAAGCAACTTTTACATTTCTGTTGTGCATTCCCAAAAAGTACATCTCTTCCCAACATAGGCTCCCAAGTTCCTGCCTAATTGTGTCATAGTTTGACCTCCCCCAATCAAATACTTCCCCATACTGCCTGCTCCTTTCTCTGTCCAAGGCTATCGTAAAGGTCACTGTAACCCAAGTGCTCACCCACTAAGAGATCTTTCACCTGACCAGGTTTATTGCCTAGTCTATACCCCTCACAGTTCATTTGCCTCTGAGTTTTGCGGCAGTACACTTTTGATAACTATATACAACTCTTGGGTACTTTAACTGTTTTGTTTCATTCGTAGGTCGAAAATATGACATAGGTGGAAATTTGCATCAGTGGTGGAGTAATGACTCGATTTCAAACTTTGAAGCCAAAGCCAACTGTTTGGTGAGGCAGTACAGTAACTACTACTGGACCCCGGCACGCCTCAAGGTAGGGTTATGGTTGAAGTTAGGGTTTTTTAAGGGAGTGCAGCTTCCACATCAGAATTGGGTTTAATATCACTGGCGTATGTTGTGAGATTTGTTAACTTTACGGCAGCAGTGCAATGAAATACTGTGCATAAAAGAGAAAAGAACTGTGAATTACAGTAAGAATATAAAAAGACCATAAGACATAGAAGCAGAATAAAGCCATTTAGCCCTTTGAGAATTCCCAGCCACTTAATCATGGTTGATCCTTTTCCCCCTCCCCAGCCCCGCTCCCTGACCTTCTCCCCATAACCTTTGATGCAGTGCCCATTGCTCTGCCTTAAATATACCCAATGACCTGGCCTTCACAGATGCCTGTGGTAACAAATTCCACAAATTCACCACCCTCTGGCTAAATAAATTTCTCTGCATCTCTATTTTAAATGGACGCCCCCCTATCCTGGGGCTGTGCCCTCTTGTCCTAGACTCCCCCATGATGGGAAACATCCTTTCCACATCTACTCTGTCTAGGGCTCTCGACATTCAAAATATTTCAATGAGATCCCCCCCTCATCTTTCTAAATTCTGGCAAGTACAGACCCAGTGGAAGAGGCTGGGTCAGAAGATCTTTGATCACCTTTACCTGACTCAGAGTTAATCTATTATCTTACAACACTCCCCAGCATCAAGCTATTTTATAAGATACTATGGAAATGTGAGTCATAGCAGCTTGAGTATTTCTAAAACCCAGTCTTCAATCTTGTGCCTTGTAGGTAAATGGTCAACAGACATTAGCAGAGAACATCGCTGACAATGTTGCTGTCCGCCTGGCATTCAAGGTAGGTTAATGACCCTAATGCCAATGAGATTTTCTTCCAAGTGTTTCCCAAAGACTCTAAACATCCTGTATATTTGACCTGCACTGGTCACCTAGACTGATGCCTCCTTGGGCTTACAGATTCATGGAGATTCACAGCATGGAAACAAGCCCTTTCACATAACCGTTTATATTGATCATGGTGCCCACTTCAGCTAGTCATATTTGTCTACATTTGGTCACTACTCTTCTAAACCTTTCCTATCCATCTATTTATCTAAATGCCTTTTGAATATTGTTATTGTACCTGCCTCAACTGCTTCTTCTAGCAGCTTGTTCTATGTAGAGGGTGAAGAAGTTGCCACTCAAGTCCCCATTACATCTTTTTTTCTCACCTTAAAACTATACCCACTAGTTCTTGATTGCCTTTCGCCGGAAAAAAAAAGACGGGTGTATTTTCCCTAGCTATGCCCCTCATAATGTTATACACGTCTATAAAGTCACTCCTTAGTCTCCTGTGCACCAAGGAATAAAGTCTTAGTCTGTCCAACTTTTCCCTGTAACTCAGGCCCTCAAGTCCTGGTAGCACCCTTTGAAACCTTAGTTGCATTGTTATTAACGCGGGTTGGAGATCCAATTGCGTTTGATGACCCCTCTGTACAGCACCTTGGGGCATTTTGCTTGAAGGTAGGAAAATTTGCCGCAATGCATCGGGAGGGTGAGAATCTGCCATAGTAATTACAGGTGAAGCCTTTGTTGGTGTTTTGATTGGTGGGAATGTATGCAGCTCACTTCACCGCCTCCTGGGCTCCTATACCCTTCCCCACAGAGCTGGGGAGACACTGCCAGAGCCAGCAAACTGAGCAAGCTTGCTCAGCTTGTCATGTTCTGTGACCTCATCACAAGTGTGTGTTAGCTGAGTGAAACCTACATAACCTACAACACTACATAACATGCAGGGCAGTTTGAATAAAAGCCCCATTCCCAATTTAAAATGGACAATGCAGAGCAACACGGCTGAGGAATAATCGGGGGTGGAAAGAGCAGTAGAGAGTGTGCAGTAAGTGGAATTCCATTCCATTATTAATTTCTGGAATTTTGCCTTCCAGGCCTATCGGAAGTGGGTACAGGAGGAGAAAGGAGGCAGGGAAGAGGCACTTCTCCCTGGCCTCAAGCTGACCCATAATCAGCTCTTCTTTTTAAGTCATGCTCAGGTGAGTAATATTTCACATGAATACGAGAATATAAGAGCAGCTCTTGGCTACACAGCCCCTCAGATCTGCCATCAAAATCACCAGACTGCAATTCATTTTATGGCCAGTTCTCCATGACCCCAATTTCTCCACTTGCAAAAGTCTATTTGCACTTGCTTTTAAACACGTAACAAACTAGCCTCCAATTCTCCAGCGATTCACCACCAGCTGTACTCAGTGATTACAACCACATGGCACTGGGCAGACTGGTTAGGGAATAACAAACAATATTCCAGAGGAATGCAGCATCTGTGGAGAGTAAGGAATTGCCAACGTTTCAGGATGACAACCTATATCATTCCTTCCAAAGAACCCCCAGCTCCCCCCTCCCACATGCAAACAGCAACAAGGCAATGGCCCATCTTGACAGCTCTTGTTTTTATGCATCAGAGTCTCCTTCCTGATGGTAGAAAGCCAAAAGAGCTGCTGGGCAGACGGGTAGGATCTTTGATAATACTAAGGACCCTGTATACGCTCTCACAGAACTTTGTAGGGACTTGCAGTCCAATGCTCTGCTGCTCCCATATCAGATGAAAATGTAGCTTGTCAGAATGCTGTCAATAGTGCTCACATAAAATACAGTTAAGATGGGAGAGGGGAGTTTCTCTTGTCTCAATTTCCTCAGGAAGTGGAGGTGCTGCTGTGCCTCCTTATTTAGGGAGGTGATATTGAGGGGCCAGTTGAGATCATCCATGATGTGAACTCCCAGGAACTTGGTTCAGTTGACTCTCCCTATGAGGAGGTACATATGTGCAGAGAGATGTTTCACCTGCACCTTCCTAAAGTCCACAATTATTTCTTTGACCTTCTCCACATTCAGACTTAGGTTATTGTTCTCATACCAGTCCACCAGCTGCTTCGCTTCCTCTCGTGTTCTGTCTCATCATCATTGTTGATGAGGCCAATCAGTGCTGAGTCACCCAAAAACCTGACATGATCTGAGCTGACTCCCATGACTCAGTCGTGCATCGGCAGAGCCCTGGGGAGTGCCAGTGCTCAGCACAATGCGACTAAAAACATTGCTGCCCACACAGACTGACTGTGGCCTTTCTGTTATGATGTCCAGGGTCCAGTTACAGAGGGAGACGTTGAGACCCAGTGAGGACAGCTTGCCCACCAGTTTTTGGGGTACAATGGTGTTAAATGTCCTGTATGTCTTGCACCATATTCCAGCATCTGCAGTCTCTTGTGTCTCAAGACTGTATAGGGAAATACCCTGTGAAAGGACAGTATCACAGCAAAGTGCTCCACCCCTCACCTGTCAAGAACAAAAGTACTATCCAATGGATGCTGCATTACTGGTAGTTCAGGATCCAATTAGCAATAAAAATCTCCTACTACAACTCTACCCTTAGCTGTGGAAGTGACTCTTTGTCTTTATGATCTTTTCCACTTCTAGGTCAGATGCAGTAATCATAATCCAGAGGCTGCCAGGAATAGGATTCTGACTGGCGTACATAGTCCTCCTGAAATCAGGTGAGATTCAAAGTCAGACTATTAACCATTCTTGTGCGGTTCTCAATTTGATGCTGTCTGTTTTACACTTCTATGTGGATGCATTACAGATTGGTATGGAAGCTGATCAGCACAAGAAATTCCAGAAAGTTGTGAACACAGATCAGGCCACCACCATTGTACCCTCCACAGACTCTTTCCTGCTGCCTCAGGAAAGCTGCCAACTTGAGGAAGGACTCCTTCCACCTGGGCACTTTCATTTTCTGCTCTCCTGTGAGGCAGTAGATACAAAAGGTTGAGAACATGAAACATCAGGCTCAAGGACAGCTTCTAAACGGCTGTTACAATACTCTTGAATGGATCTCTTATACTGAAAGATGAACTTTTGATCTCTCAGCCCTTGTACTTTCTTTGTCTGCCTGCACTGCACTTCCTCTGTGATTGTATCATTTGCATTCTCTTATCAATGTATTTATTTATGGAATTACCTGTGTAGATAACATGCAAACAAAAGTTTTTCACTGTACCTTGGTACGTGAGACAATAATAAATCAATTACCAATTCCAATTATAATTTATAAATTTAAAGCAGAAATTGTTGGGAATATTCAGCAAATCAGGCAACATCTTTCTCATTTTTATCCTTTGTTTCCTTCACCATTCAGTCCATCAAGTCACTGCCAGCTCTCGGAGCATTCCCACCAGTCCTGTTCACCCACATTCCCCACCACTCATTCTCTCCACATCCAGGCTCTGCCCTCACCCACACGTGGGCGGAATAACCTACTAACTTGCATGTCTTTAGGATGTGGAGGAAACTGGAGCACCCAGTGAAACCCATACAGTCATGGGGAAATCACGCCAACTCCACACAGACAGCACTTGAGCTCAGGATCAAACCTTAGGTCACTGGAATTGAGAGGGAACAGTTTGGAAGGCTACACCACTGTGGTGCTCTCACCTCCAGAGGAGATAAAAGAAGTTAGCACTACCACTCAAAATATAACATTGGATCTGGGAAAAATTAGAAATAAAACTCCGGTAATCCAGCATACTCAGGATTTTGGTGATGACAGCCTGGCAGATATTCTGAACTTTTGTATGTTCATCCTTGTGACAACATTCAGTTGTCATTAGATAGTCATATAGAAACAGACCATTTGGCCCTACTTCTCCATGCCTACTCTGTTTCCCGGTGGGCTAGTCCCATCTGCTTCACATTTGACCCACAATCCTTTATTCATGTACATATCTAGATGTCTTCTAAATGTTGCTAATGTGCCTGCCTCAACCACTATTTCTGGCAGCTCATTCCAAATGCACACCATCCTTTGCATAAAAAAATCTATCCCAGTATTCCTTTGAAATCTTTCACCTCTGATCTTAAGACCATATGTAAGGTAAGGTAATTGGGAGAGATATACATAATTCACAACCACCAACACTGGGTTGGGGCTTTGCTTTAACAGGCTGATCTGACATGATAACTTTGTTACATAAAGTTTTTTAGTGTGCTCTTGTGTTTAGGTATTTGAGTTCAATAGAATGTGTTACGGGTTTCATTAAGCCTCACTTGTTTTTATTTGCGAAAACCTACATTGGTGACCCCAGTTCCAGAGTTATTGAACATGTGGGCCAATGCAATCGCTTTGGAGCAAAAATACCTTCATTTGGTTTGTACTAGCTGATGCCCAATTTGCCCTGCGAGAAATTACCACCAACGGCACCAAACTCTATTAGATGGTAGCATTGCTCAGCAATTCCAGAGTGGTGAGTCTGCCTGAACACAATAAATACCAATCGCTGAAAATACTCTTCTCACAGACTTTCAGATTATCGGAGTCTGAGCATGCCAAACTGCTGTTCTCCTTACCTGATCTCGGTAATGCTGGGTCTCCGAGCATGTTGTCTCCCCTGGGAAATCACCATCCTTGTTTTATTTGTAAAGAACTCTTCATGCAGCAAATGCCTGATCAAGTTTGCATAGCCCTCCCTAATGCACCTGTGATGGACTATAGAGAGTTTCCTAAAATGGCTGATAGTCTACACTCAGCCGGGCAGCGGTGCATCATTCCCCCTCCTTTCTCTACTCAATAATCCCGGTAAACTCTGGGTCTGCGCTTTTACCACTATCGCTTTGGCAGGAATGCTAAGAAGTGCCGACCGCCTTGCAGCTTCGACGGTACCAGGGTATAGAGACATCAGAGGTTTGTGGGGTATTTTACTGTTCATTACGGTCACCCTTTCAGGGCGACGCTTCTTGCCTGGCACGGGTGCTCAAGTGAGTGTGCTGCCAGCATCCCTTGCTGATAGGCAAAGAGTGACGAAACCTTTAACGGCAGCAAGTTCCAGACCTACGGGACATGATGGGTGATTATTTGCTTCATATTACACGTGGGACTTCGTCCTGGCTCAAGTGGCTAGACCTCTGCTCGGTGCAGATTTCCCGTGTCTCCAAGGACTGAAGAACTACAGGCTTGTGGATGCCATGGATGTTGTGGATACCCTGTTCTCCCAGCAAGTTCCCTACAACGACTCCGTCAAGCGCATGCGCCGCCGCATGTGCGATTACTCGGCTGCCGGGCGAATTCCCAAACCTCACCCGGCCCTCATTGTCCACTACAGTTGCAAGCACGTTCCCACAACCGGTCCACCAGTCCACACCTTTGCGTGTGAACTGGACTGAAAAAAGCTGGCAGGGGCGAGCATCACCCCTGCATATGGTCCCTAAGCCCGATGGTAGTTGCCACCCATGTGATTTCTGACGCCTTAACGGAGCCATTACCCCTGATTGTTACCCAGTACTACACATCCAAGACTTGTAGGTATATTTAGCAGGAAAGTAATTTATTTCCAAAGTCGATCTAATTGGGAGATACCATCAGGTACCTGTACGCTCAGAAGACATTCCCAAAACAGCTGTGATAACCCCGTTTGACCTTACTGAGTTTCTGTGAATGTCGCATGGACTGAAAGATGCAGCACAGACTTTCCAATGGCTGATGGACTCTACATGAAAAGACTCAGATTTTCTTTCTGTTTACCTGGATGTGTTCCGGTCCGGATGCATTGGCCACGTCTCATTTCCACACACTTTTCGAGCGCTTGGATCGATTATTAACCCTGCTAAATGCCTGTTTGGTTGTCAACCACTGACTTTCTTCGACATCACATCTCAGCAGAAGGTGCGAAACCCCTCCCATCAAACGTAGTCTCTATTGTAGATTTCCCACTACAAAAAACAACAGGAATTTTTAGGTGTGTTAAATTTCTGTCACCGCTTCATTCCGCGAGCTGCTCAGCTTGTGCTCCCCCGGCATCGTGCGTTTATAAGTAATCCCCAATCACGACTGGTCAGCAGATATAACCAGGGCATTTGATGATACCAAACGAGCTCTTTCTAATGGCTCTACTGGTGTACCCGCTCCCAGCCCACCCATAGCCATTACTGCTGAAGCTTCGGACTGTGCTGCGGCTGCTGACCACGAACAGTTGGTCGGAGACCTGTGGCAGTCGCTCGCCGCCTTCAGCCGACAGCACCATCCCCCTGAAAGGAAGTATACACGTTTGACCAAGAATCTGGCTGCTCACCATTTTCATTTTCTTCTGGAGGGTCACTATTTCACAGCGTTTGGTGACCACAAACCCCTTGTGCATGCGATGGCCAAAATTAACCGTTACGTTCAGGTGCCCTTGGCACCTTTAGAGGTCCAAGTGACGGTTTGACCATGTCAATGTGGATCTTGCCACCTCGTTACCACGGTGGACTGGATCACCAGGCGGCCAGAGATAGTCACTATAGGATCGACGATAGCCGCAGACGTGGCTCGGGCATTCGTCAGCACCCCATCTGATATTTCCTCTGACCATAGTCCCCAATTCATTTCAAAGCTCTGGGCTGCAATAGCCCGAACCTCGGTGTTATGCTACATCACACCACGTCGTATACCCCGCAGTCCAATGGCCTATTCGAACAATTTCACTGCTCCTTAAAGGCTGCGCTAAGTGACCGATGAGTGTTGGCATGATCATCTCCCATGAGTCCTGCTGGGGCTCAGAACCTGCGGACATTCATCCCAGAGTTGGTATACAGACAGCTGTTCCGAGTGCCAGATGATGCCATGACTGCCTGGTCAGACTCTTAACACTTGGTAAATTCGATTCATTTAATCTATTCCACCTCCCATCACGGCATACAGCGTTCTTGGGTTCCAGTTAATCACATTCCGCATCGTCCGCACACCAACATCCCCATAGGTCCTCTTATGATGTCCCATTCCGTATGTTGGAACGGGAAGAAAAGACTTTTATCATAGGTAAGAAGCTGAACTTGAACGTATTTTGGTAGAACACAAACCAGCCCACCAAGATATGGAGTATTCCGCTGCCACAAGATGGCCGTGGGTGGATGGGCCAGAGAAGCCTGCAGTTGTTCCACCCATGGAACACAGGACCTGAGCCGGGCTCCAGACAGGCTCGCAATGCCAGTTTTAGAGAATTCTGGGGTGGGGGGGGGGGGTACTGTGTAGGGTAAAATAATTGGGAGAGATGTATGCAATTCATAACTACGGACATTGAGTTGGAAGTTCGCTTTAAGAGGCTGGTCTGACATGACAACATTGTTACGTAAAGATTTTTAGCGTGCTTTTGTGTTTAGGTTTTGGAGTTCAATAGAAAGTTATGGGTTTCATTAAACATAACACACTCACTTGTTTTATTTGTGAAAACCAACAAGTACACTCTTGTTTTCAGCATCTCTCCCTGGGAAAAGACTAGGCTCTAATCTGTGCCTCTCAGGTCACCCCTTGATCTTCTACATTCTAAGGAATAAAGTCATAATCTCTGCAACCTCTCCTTGTAACTCAGACCCTCAAGTCCAGGCAACTTCCTGTATTTTCTGCACTCTTTCTAGTTTAATAAAAGCTTTCCTATAACACGATGAGCAACAACTGCGGCATCACCAAAACCTTATCTAACTGCAATATAACTTCCCAACATCTATACTGTACAGGCTACTGGAACATATGCTGAGGAAAACATTGAAGTTTGGTGTAGTTAATGCAAGGCTCTGTGGGAAAGGATGGCAGTCTAGGGTTCTCACTACTTGACATGGAAAGGCTGAGTTGGGTGGGGGAAACGAGAACAACAAAAGGAGTATCACCTCAGGCAGCCACATGTGAGAGTGGTACTAGAAATTTACAGTACTGAATGTAACAACCATGAATGTAAGTTTCTTTTGTGTGGGTATATATATTTATTATGAATAAAGTTTATTTTTGAAAATAAGAACTACATTTAAGAGGTATTTGGACAGGCACTTGCATGAAGCATATGGCCTTAATGGGGCAAATAAGATTAGTGTAAAGAGGTGGACATAGTGAGCTGAGGGCCCCTTCGTTCTTCACAACTCAGACTCTTCCTTTCACCTTCACTTACTCTTCCCCACAGGAGGAAGAATTCTATTTGTATCTTCATCATTTTAAAAAGAAGCTTAAGCTGAATATTAAAACAATGCTTTGAGAGGGAGGAGTGCTGTGTGGGGAAGAGTGGGAGAGGTCTGGGTAGGATAGGATGAATTGAAATGAACAGAAACGGAGGAAAAGTCAAGTTTATTGTCAGTGCACAAGTACAGTGAAAAATGTTATTGCTGCAACACACAGAACATAACTTATAAAATTATTCCATACAATGTTGAAAATATGATTGTTAGCTTCCAGTTAATTTTGGTTCCACAGGCTGAAGTATTGCTGCTTAAATCTTATTTTTCAAATCCCTGTGAGATTTCTATATAAATTGATTCTAGTGCAGCTTTTGACTTGGGTGAACAGTTTTCTTTTAATTTGCAGAGTTATTGGTGCAATCGCTAATTCTGAAGAATTCAGCAAGGCTTACAATTGTCCTAGTACATCACCGATGAACAGAGGCGCTAACTCCTGCCGAGTGTGGTAGACTATGATTCGTGCCATTTGCATCGCTGATTGACACCTAACCAAGTCAAAGTGGTATCAGGTGTGTGTGTGTGTGTGTGTGGGGAAGAACCTTTATTTCTGTTTTATTTGAAACCGCGGTCACAAACCAGATGCTTTGCTAGGTCAGTGTTGTAATGCAAAGCCCCCTCAAGATGTAGATTTGAACAGTCGGGAATTCTGCTGAAGGGTCTCAGCCTGAAGTAGCAATTGGTCATTCCCCTCCATGACTTGCTGACTTCCTTTGACATTTTGTTGGTGTTCTTGTAGATTTCAACAGACTGCCAACAAAGCAGACATTGCCAGCACTGCGTCCCCCCCGGGTATAGGGAATGGGAATGTCGCATGTCACTCTATGTTTGGATCCAAGTCCATTTATAATGAAGAATCCTGTCAGGTCTACCCCCAGCGAACCTCGTCCCTCTGGGGATGTTACAGGGGCCTTTGAACAAGTCAGTGAAGTTATGTTCCATAGCTGTATGAGCCGCACTTGGTGGTAGGAAGCCTCCGAACTTGGTGCACTGTTAGCTTGGCCCCATTAGACAGCACTGCTTACCTTGGCATTGGGAAGTTCTCGTAAATTGTTCCTGACACATCTGGGTGCCTTTTGAAATCTGATTGCTTGACTAGTGTGTGGGGGGGGGGGGGGGGCGCATCTTGGTCAGCATTGATGTTTTGGGCTGAAGGGCCTGTTTTCATGCTCTCTCAGTTTGAGGGACTGGTGAAGTGCTGCCAAAAATAAACCCAGCATCCCTTATTCCTTAGGCTCAGGTGTTCTGAATGTTCACAATTTCTGCATGACTGAGAACTAGAGGTAATTTACATTGGTCAGCTCCAGGGGAAGTTAAGGTGGGTGCTGATTGGAAAAACAAGAGACTAGGCTCTACAGTACAACTTATCCATGCCCATCTGCTTGAGTTTTGCCCATATCCCTCTAACCTTTTCTATCCATGTACCGAAAGTCTTTTACAGGTTATACTGTACCTGCCTCTATCATCTCCTCTGGCAGTTTCTTCCCTATACCCAATACACTGTGTGGAAATACTTGTCCTTTAAATCTTTCTCCTCTCACCTTGAACTTATGACACACTAATTTTAGATTCCCCTACCATGGAGAAATACCCAGACTATGACCTTCATAATTTTATAAACCTCTATAAGATCATCCCTCAACCTCCTTTGCTGCAGGGAACAGTCCCAGCCTATCCAATCTAACTCAAGCACCCTAATCTTGTGAATCTTTTTTGCATCCTCTCTCATTTCCTATGGTGTGGCAATGGGACCTGCACACTAAATTCCAATGCAACCTTACAGGCTATTTGTAAAATAACTCCTATATTCAGCACCACAGCAATGAAGGCAAGCACTTTATATTGCCTTGCTCACCACCCTGTCTACCAGTGCTGCCATTTTCAGCAAACAATGTACTTGTAGCATAAGCTCTTGCTGTTCAATAATACTCCCAGGACCTTGCAATCTCTGTGTACATTCTGGTCTGATTGAACTTCCCAAAATTATAATGTTTCTCTTAAAACACCACCACCTCCAATGTGCCAACTAGTTAATGGGATGGGAGATCATTCAGCCTGGATCAGCAAATTTGTGGATGACGACAAAATTGGCTGTGTGGTAGACATCGAAGACTGTCAGAGCTGGCAGTAGGATCTGGACCAGATAGAATTTAACGCAGACAAGTGTGAGGTGTTGCATTTAGGGGGAATGGGGAAACGTTTAAGGGGAACGTGAAGAAAGAAATCTTCACTCAGAGGGCTGTGAGAGTGTGGAATGAGCTGCCAACACAAGTGGTGCATGTAAGCTTGATTTCAACATTGTAGGTGAATGGGACTAGGCAGTTTAAATGGTTCAGCATGGACTGGATGGGCAGTTAGATGACCCTAACCTAACGAGTGCACACCAGCTCAAAGCTACAATAAATCCAGCAATTCCTGCTCCAGATCAGTCATTGCTAAGACCCGACGTAGATTAGGAGTCTGCTTTGTCGACCATCTTTACTCCATCCGCAATAAACAAGACAGACAATCCCCATTCCCATTCTGACATGCAAGTCCATGGTCAACTCTACTGCCAAGCTGAGGCCACTTGAAAGTTGGAGGGGCAACATCTCACTTTCCATCTGGGTAGCATGCAACCTGACAGCATGAAAATTGATTTCTCTGGCTTCTGGTAATTTCTTCCCCCTCCCCTTTCTCTCCTCATTCATTCCCCATCCTGGCCCCCCTCTCCCTTCTTCCTACCTGCCTATCACATCCTTCTGGTGCCCCTCCTTCCCTTTCCCTCTTCTATCAGATCCCTCCTTTAGCCCTTTACTTCTCACCTCTTACTTCACCATCACCCCTCCCCTTACCCACCTAGCTTTCACCTTACTTGGCTTCACCTATCACCTTCTAGCTTGGACACCTCCTCCTCTCCCCGCCCCCTTTCATTCTAGTCCTGATGAAGGGCGTCAGCCTGAAATGACTTGTTATTCCTTTCTCTAGCTGCTACCTGACCTGCTGAGTTTATTCACCATTTTGTGTGTGTTGTGTTCTGGATTTCCTGCACCTGCAGAATCCCTTGTTTAACCATTCCGATTCTTTCCTTTCACTGCATCCGACTCCTTTCTGAATGCCACATTGAATTCCCCTCCACCACCAACACACTTGGCAGTTCTACACCCCAACCCAAGTGCCTGTCACGTTGGGCTCTGCTGCCAATCACATTTCTTTTATTGTCTCCTTGATGTTGGCCCTAAATAAATGAACTTTTAAGTGAAACTAAAACAACAGCTGCTAGAAATAGGAAGTAAAGAGCAGAAAATGATGAAATCACTCGGGACAGGCAGCATCTGTGGAGAGAAACAGTTTTAGGTCAGGGAGCCTTCATCAGTACTGGGAAAGAAAAAGACAGGTTTTCAGTAGCTGACGAGATGGGGGAGAAATTGTAGAACAAAAGAAAGTAAAACTGGACATAATGAGAGTGGCACTTCTATCATCTATGCTCTGGATCTCCCTCTGCAACTGAACCAATTCACTCTATCTCAAAACTCTTACGATCTGCAGTTCCACTTTATCCCCTACCACATTTGGTGTTGTAAAACAATGTTTTCCCACCCCCCTTTTCCATTCAGAGATCAAGGTTTGTAAACTTCAACCACTCTTGAATCCCAGTCCCCCTACTGAAACACTCTAGAGTTCCTGATCCACCTCTTGAACTAATCATTGCTGACTGCCTTGGGTTGAACAATTGTTTTAACTTCTAATGCACATGTAACTATTACTCTAACTGCTCCTATTGACCCATTTAGTCATAGAACGCTATAGCACCGAAACGCGACCTTAGGTCCATCTAGTCAATGCTAAATTATTAATCTGCCTAGTCTCATTGACCTGCACCCAGTAACCTTCCATCTATTTACCTATTCAAATTTCTCTTAAATGTTGAAATCAAATCTGCATCCACCAGTTCCGCTGGGAGCTCGTTCCACACTCTAGACTAAATAAGTAATTTTGGAAGGGTATAACTCATTTTTCCCCTTCAAAGTCAAATGAGGTTGAAAATTTTTTTCTGTAAACAAAACCCTGATACAGACATGACCCAATTGCAACATTTTCTGTAGCGTTAGAATAGTTAACGGTACAAAAATTACAGAAATCTTTAATTTGCCACTGTAATTACTTAACTTTTTCCACAAATTGTGTTATACAGACGTAACTCAATAAAGACAGAGCCCAGAGCAGAAAATCAGTTTATATTATCAGAAGACAAAAGGTCCAATTTATTTGAGAATGACTTTTTTTGGACATAATAACAATATGAAACAAATTAGGACAAGCTCACAGGAATTCCATCACCTCAGCTCCACCAGACTAGTTAGTGTTTCTGAACAACTTACAGTGAATAACACAAAGGAACACTTGTATATTCTATACAAAGCACATGTATAATCTGCAAAGTTTTAAGTTTGTTGGGCACTATGAGAAATACGTTAAACAGAAAGAATCATTCAAAAATGGGAAAACTACTCTGAAAAAGCAATCATAAGCGGAAGGAGGTGAAAATGCTATTCCACCTAAAACAAATACCAACCTTGCGACTAGGAATATTGGGTGCATAATGACTACTTTAGCAATAGGTGTAGGTTATTAGTGGAATGTGTGTTTGACAGTCTAATTTTTGGCACTTTTACATGTTTTGAAGATAGTTATCTCTATTTTGATGCAACATTTCTCCATTCATATGACGCATGCAATAAAAACCTAAATGTTACTCTGTGGCATGTGTGCACTGGTGACCAGAAGTATAGTGCAGCCTCGCTACTGCTTAAAGTTGATTACTTTATTGGTTGTTTAAGTCATTTAAAAAAATAAAAATGTCAGTTTCACTGATCAAAAATGTCATTTATCTCACTGTGGCAGTAATGCCAAAAGTCAGTATGTAATGTGAAACATTTTCTCTCAGGGTATCTTACATATTTATATTTTAATAGAGTTCTCTCAAAAGATTCCAGGCTGTTGATTATATGGGAGGAATGGTGTGCAGGCTATGTTTTTTAAGTCTTAATCAAAAGGGCATGAGTTACACAAGAAATCAAATGAAATTACACTGTAGATATTAAATCTTCAACAACACAACGGGAGATGTATTTACTTCTGTGCTCTTTTCACACTTTCTGGAGATCCTCAGGAAACAAAGGCTGGATACTGTGTAAAAAGGGATGCCTGAGGATGTTGCTCCTAAAAGGAATGCTTCACAAGAGGCTTTGGCTGGACTGTGCAAAACCAAACAGAATCCAAAATGGATGCAGAGAGTATCAGTGCTTTTAAAGATTTACTGAGTTGAAAGTCTTGTTCAGTATATTATGCCACATAATGATACTGGTTGGCATTGTCTCGGTTCCTCTCCATATAATCCCGATCAATTAGAGACTCAATTCTCTTCTTCAGATCTCCAGGCTGAATGTTCAAAAAATGGGAAAAGGCAAAGAACACAAATAAGCAAAAATAAGGTGATGTAATAACACCTGGATAGTAACACAATTAACATCCTGTGAAATCAGCAGCAAAAATCTGAATAAAGTATTCTCCAAAATTTGCTCTGCCGTTGAAGCAAAAGTCAAGTGGTATGGTTAGCATCACATTCAAAAGTGAAGGACTCAAATAACAGCAGCTTTTTTGGAGTTCTGGGTGTTTATGGTTTGATTTGAAATGGATTTAATTTTGGGCTAAGCAAAAATAATCCTCTCAGCAACTTGAGTCTACATCAAGTGGTACAGCTTTATTTCAGGGTCAGAGTTGTACAGTTCAGACCATTAGATCCTTTCTGCCCATCTACACTAATCCCATTTGCCCACATCAGGAGCTTGTCTAAATACCTTTTCATCATAGTCATTTATCAGATATCACCACCTCCTCTGGCAGCGTGTTCTGGATATCAATTACTTTGGGTAAAAAAAAATACCCCTCAGATCCCCTTGAAAACTCCTCACCCTCACCTTAAACCTACGCTGCCTTGTTTTTAATAATTTTACCAGGGGAAAAGATTTTGACTACTGTCTCTGCCTCTCATAATCTATTATATCACTTATCAGGTCTCCCCCTGCAAGCCTCCTTCTCTCTAGGAAAAAGCCAGTCTACCTAATCTCTTCCCAAAAGTAAAGTCCTTCAATCCCACAACATCCTGGTTCATGTCTACATTTTCTCCAATGCCAACATACCTTTCCCATAGTGAGGCAACCAAAACTGTCCACAAGTTGGTGTAACTGGTGTTTTATAAAGTGTGACATAAGCATCTTCACTATCTGTGCCATGGCTTGTTTACCACCCTATATACCAGTATGCCACTGTCAGGGAACTAAGGATTTGTGTTTAAAATCAGTCCAAGAACAGCAATCATTACTGTTTCTGTATGAACCATTTCCTACTTCGGCAGCTCTGGAAGGTTTTCAAAATTTTAGAAAAGACAGAGGAGCAGGTTAAAAGAAAAGGGAAGGGGGGAGAATCAGGGACAATATCATAGTGTCGGACTCCTCCATTATGTCTCTCCTGAGTGCAGCCAAGTCCATTTGGGTGGAACTCAGGAATCAGAAGGGTGTAATCACACTGATGGATTGTACTACAGACCCCTGCATACCCACTGGGACATTGAGGAACAGATATGTAAACAGATTAAGGAAATGTGTTAAAAGAAAAAGGGTTATTGTCATGGGGGATTTCAGCTTCCCTAATATAAAATGGGACCTCCTTATAGGTTCAAATGGGGCAGAATTTGTTACATGATGGTCCAAAGAGAGGGTGGACCGTACTGGGTAATGGTAGTGTTGTGTAATGAGCCTGGCCAGATGATGAACTTTCAGTGGGTGAACAGTTAGGGAACAGTGATTGCAACTCCTAACTTTTCAGGATAGGTATGATCCTTGTGCGAGTTTTAAATTGGGTTAGGGCAAATTACAAGGAAATTAGGCAGGAACTACGAAGCATTAATTGGGAACACCTTTTTTTGTGGTAAGTCCACATCAGACACGTGGAGGGTGTTTAAAGATCAGAGTATAAGAAAAGTATGTTCCTGTTAAAAGAAAGGATGGGGATGGAAAGGTAAGAGACTCCTGGATGTCCAGAGAGAGAGAGGTGATGAATTTAGTCAAGAGGAAAAAGGAAAAGTATGCAAAGCTTTGGAAGTTAGGACCTAGTGAAGCATATGAAGAATAGAAAGAAGCCAGAAAAGAACTAAAAAGAACTAAAAGAATTAGGAAAGCCAGGAGGGACGTGAAAAGTCCTTGTTAAGAGAATTAAGGTGAATCCCAAGGCATTCTAACAAGAGCAAGAGGATAACTAGGGAAAGGATTCAAGAGTAAAGGAGTGAACATTTTCATGGATGCAGAGAATGTGAGTGAGGTACTTAATGAGAACTTTGCTTTTGTATTTATCAAGGAAAAGGATACAGAGAACCAGAAGATCAGTACTGAGTGTATAAATACAATAGGGCTGTTAGAAGTCAAGGAGGAAGTGTTGGGCTTCCTAATGAATATTAAGGTGGATAAGTCCCAGGGCCTGACGGGATTTACCCCAGGTTACTGAAGGAGGCAAGGGTTGAGATTGCTGGCACTCGACCATTATCCTTGTGTCCTCTAGCCACAGGCGATGTCCCAGAGGACTAGAAGGGAACAAGGGAAAATCTTGGGAACAATAGAGCACTGAGTCTCACATCAGTTGTAGGGAAATTGCTGGAAAACATTCTTAGGGATGGGATTTATGATCATTTGAAAACCAATGGCATAGTTAGGGACAGCCAGCATTGCTTTCTGCATGGCATGGTGTGCTTTACCAACTTGATTGAGTTTTCTGCCAAGGTGACAAGAGAGACTGATGAGGGTAGGGCAGTGGATGTTGTCTCCATGGAGTTTAGTACGGTGTTTGACAAAGTCCGTCATGGGGGGCTAAACCAGAAGATTAAGATGCATAGGGTCTGCGGTGAATTGGCTGTTTGGATTCATAACTGGCTTGCGCATAGAAGACTGAGGGACTGAAGGGACTTGTTCGAGCTGGAGGTCTGTAATTAGTGGAGTCCTGCCGGGACCTCTGCTGTATGTATATAAATGACCTGGATGAAAACGTAGTTGGGTAGGTTAGTAAATGACACAAAGATTGGTGGAGTTGTGGATCATGTAGAAGACTGGCAAAGAATACAGCACAATATTGACCAATTGCAGATAAGGACTGAAAAATGGCAGATGGAGTTTATCCCAGATAAATGTGAGGTGTTGCACCTCAGCAGGGCAAATGCAAGGAGACAGTACACTGTTAAGGGCAAGATCCTTATCAATGTTGCTGAGCAGAGAGATCTTGGGATCAAGTTCATTGGTTCTTGAAAGTAGCTACACAGATCAATAAAGTGGTTAGGAAGGCTTATGGAATGCTTACTTTTATTAGTCGAGGCACTGACTTCAAAAGTCAAGAGGTTATGTTGCAATTTCATCATGCTCTGGTTAGGCCACATCTGGAGAATTGCGTACAGTTTGGATTGCCCAACTATAGGAAGGATGATGGGGATTTGGAGAGGGTGCAAAAGAGGATTATCAGGATGTTGCCTGGTTTAGAGGGCATGTGCTATCACGAGAGGCTGGATAAACTTGGGTCATTTTCTCTGAAGCATCAGAGACTGAGGGGATATCTGATAAGAGGTTTACAAGATTATGAGAGACGTGGTTAGAGTGCACAGATAGTTTCTGCTTCCCAGGTCTGAAATGCCTAATACCAGAGGGCATGCATTTAAGTGAAAGGGGGATGTGTTTTACTCAGAGGGTGCTGGATGTCTGGAATGTGCTGCCTGGGATGGTGGTAGAGGCAAATATACTAGAGGCTTTTAAGAGATATTTGGATAAGTACATGGATGTAAGGAAGATGGAGGGTTATGAACATGGTATAGGCAGGAGGGATTAGTGTTTGGGTGTTTTTGATTTGCTTTTCAGCTGGTTTGGCACCACATTGTGGGACAAATGACCTGTTCCTGTGCTGTACTCTTGTAAGTAAATTAAGCAAGACAGCCTGGTATATGGTTCTATGGGTGTTGATTGGAGTTCCGATTTGACTGGAGTGAGGTGATTTCAGCTGCTGCAGTGATTGACCACACTTCCATTCTCATGGAAATAACTGGGAAAGGATCAGGAAAAACACTGGTCACTTTAGAAAACCAAGTAGAACTGGCCACTTCTCAGAAGTATAGTACCACCATTGCACGACTCCCATCAACAATGATTGGGGATGATTATCTGGTCTGTATAGCATCACTATTTGTCCCAGCCTTAAAAGCAGGAATTCAGGACAAGTAGCTCCTTAGCCATTTAGCCAGTGAAACAGCTGGGCAGTGGGAATTGGCAGAATCGTGTCAAGTTCAATCTGTGAGACATTACAACTGAAGCTGAGAGCAGGATGTCGCACACTGAGAGAAAGCAAGCAAGACCCAATCAATCAATAAACATCAGAAATGGCACGAAACGTGGATTCCCTTGATCTGTTCTCCCATTTAATGAATTGAATGGTTCCAATCCTTACTAGATAAACCATAATCTTGTACAAACTGTATCAGTCTCAGGTTTACAACTTACAGGATTGGATTGCACAGGAGAGGATGCTGGATTTACAAGGAAATTGCTCAAGATATAGCGGTTCATAAAGATTAAAGACAGGAACTGGCTGGTTTTCTTTGGAGCAGAGAGGCTGAGTGGGACTTGATTAAGATATGCAACATTATGAGAAGCATGGATGGGAAGGATTGCAAGAAAGTGTGGTTCTTATAACAAGGTGGCATAGATATATGATAAGGAGTAGGAAATTTAGAGGAAATCTGAGGATGAATTTAACTCAGAGGGAGGATAAAATCTGAAATGACTGCCTGAAGGGATAGACTCACACAATATTGAAGAGATACTGTATTTAGATGAACACCTGGCATAGAAGATGACAGGTCTGGAAATAGATTCTTGATGGCCAGCACAGACACGGTGGGCTAAACAACTTGTTCTAGTACCATATGATTCTTTGATCCTGTCGCAAACCACTCAGATGAAGATTTTCAGCTTCCAGAAAAGGATCCAATCTGGCCAGAGTTCCAGGAGTGAAACAGACACCTGCAATGTTTATTCCAACAAAAATAGTGCATCATTCAAAAATTAATTACCTTCACTGGAAACTTCAACTGGTCATAGAGTTCTGAAACAAGGAGGTTATGGCTGAGTGTCTTTCTCATTTTCATGATTCGGACTATAGCAGCATCAATTTGGTACTGTCTATCTTGGAATACTCGTTCAGTGGTACTTGTCTGCTCCTCAGCCTGAAAAATAGTAAGATGTCATACATATTCAGTTTATTATTATCCACCTTATTAATTTTCACTCTAATGCCACCGACTCTCTTGGGTTTGTTTTCTTGATGTTTCTCTATAACTAATAGTGTGTTATTCTACACACAACAGAAGAAACTGCATCTAAATTTTGCCCAGACTTTGATTTCTGAAACTGCTTAACAAAATATCTTCAGGTATACATTCCTATTTCAAAAACTGAGGAAATAGTCACAAGTGAATTGCCCAAAAGATGCTACAATATCAAGTGCTATTGAATAAAGGGTGCAGATATCAAATAACAATGCATCAAATTGATTTTTGGTAAAATGCCAGAATACTGGAGGAAATACATACAGTTTCCTTCATCTGGATTTGGTTAATCTTTATTCTAAACAGTTTGTGCTTGAACTCATCATTAAAGATAAGCTTGTCTCCATCTTCCACATCTTTCCCCTTGGGAACTTTGTTCAACACACGAGCTTTACCGCAAGCTAAAGACTGCAACGTTCTCCTTAATTCACTGTCCTCTATGGTAGAAATTAAAAACAGAACATATTTAACAAAACTTTAAATATTTTACCAAACTTCATCCAGAGACACATAACAAAATAGAACATCCATCGGTCATGCAGATAGCTCAGTAACAAAATGAAGTAGATGTATCAAATGTTGCATCTAAGTTAGAATTAGTATTAGGATGTGCACTTGGTTTTTCTAAAATCTCAAGGAGAAGGAAGCCTATTATTCCTATTGAAAATTGGTAATACTTTCTTTTTCTAGAACCATAAAAAGAGAATGAAAATGTGTACACTGTTTCTGCAAAAGACCATACATGACTTAAAACAATTCAACAAATACATCCAAGAGAAAGTTTAGTGAGATCGCAAAGGGATGTCTCAGATACTATTAGAGGTTGTTTATGATGGCTAGGAAATTTTTATGGATGCTTCTGGTGGAATGGAAAAAACTTTCCTAACAAGTCTACTTTTGGCTAAAGTTCAAAGACCAAACATGATTGCCCTTGCTTCAACAGACATTAATTCAATGTTTATCATGGGAGGAAAACTGAACTCATTTGGCTTTTAGACCTGCTTTAAATTTGACAGATGTTATACTTTGGTCAAGGAGCTGTAAAAGAAAAGCTGTAAGAAACTCGTAAACATATTGTCTGAGGTTAATGTACCAAAGGTTAAAGCAGCTACCAAAACATTAGATTCAAATGTTGCAAGATATTAAACACAATAATCAATTAATGGGAGTAGTTACTTCAGTGCTGGCTGGAGATTGTTGTCAGACATTATCAGTTATTATACAGGGTGCTAAAGCAGATGAACTGAAAGCCTGCTTTATATACCTGGGAAAATTTTAAATGATTACACTTGAAAACTGATATGTGCGTGTATTTATTTAACAACTGATCCATCGGTAAGTCTATTGAAATTACTCAGACTAGGAGATGGGAAAATTAAAAATTAAGCCTTAACAGGAATAATTTTGATGGAAACTATAAACTGAATTGTCACATCTCATCAGAACAGAGGAATCTTGGATTCCACATCCACAGATCCCTCATAGTTGCCACACAAGTCGAGGGGGTTGTTAAGAAGTATGAGGTGCTGGCCTTCATTACTTGGGGGATCAAGTGCAAGTGCCATGAGGCTCTTGTTATACCACATATGGAATATTGTGTCAGTTCTGGTCATCTTCACTATGGGAAGGATGTGGAAACTTTAGAGGGGGTGTAGAGAAGATTTACCAAGATGCTGCCTGGATTAAAGGGCATGTCTTATGAGGAACGGCTGAGCAAGCTAGGACTTTTCTCTCTGGAGTGAAGGATGAGAGGTGACCTGACGGAGGTATACAAGATGCTAAGAGGCAAAGTTAGAGTGGATAGCCAGAGATGTTTCCCAAGGTAGAAATGACTAACACAAGGGGGCACAATTTTAAGAAGATTGAAGGGAAATATGGGGGGGGGGGGGGGGGTGGTGAGTTCATTACATAGAGAGTGGTAGGTGTGTGGAACCAGGAGAAGTAGATACAGTAGAGACATTTAATCTGATCTATCTTTTCAATTCCAGCAACTTCAGCTCCCTGTTCAACTTGGTTGTGATATGAGTGTTAATAAGTGCCAGGAGGAATGGCAATGTATACCCAAATCAAGGAGAACTTACAGTTGAGAGTTTAGTGATATTAGCTGCAGGGGACAGAGGTGATTTTGAAGGAAGTTGGTGCAGTTTTCTTTATCATAGCTATGATGATGGTGAAAGCAAGTGTGGAGATCAAGAAGGGGAACACAGGTCTAGCTAATGCTGTAGGTACAGCCATCCAGATAAATGTTGAAATCTCTTGGACTTGTTTAGGTTATATATGAGGATCATGAAACAAGCTTTGTGGGTACCCATTCTTTGCCCTAATCATCTACATGACTGATACAGTTAAATTTCTAAACCAATGGCTTAATTCTCCAGAGTCCTGGTTTACTTTAGACCAGGTAGATACAAGACCAAGTTTACTACAGAAGGTTAGTTCTATCCAATTGTGAGGCATGCTAGTGTGGAATCAACTCACAGATCCTATTTCCACAGCACCCTCAACCAACATTTTAAAGACAATTGTTACAGCTGGAATGGGTCTGTACACTGCCTTGATTCTGAGAACATCTCGGAATGAGTTCAACCAGTCATACCATGGCAGGTGGCTTCCATTTGGCAAGATAGAATGGAAGCAAAAAAGGCTTACAAATTTAATTTAATACCTGATGTGCACATCTTTTAGAATCATTTTTGATAAAAATATATAGCTACAAATTAATTGCTGATCTTTTAGTCTGCTCTGCTACTTTGTCTGAATGCAGGAATTCTGCTGATATATTGTATTAGTAAGTGGCAACTCCCTATATCCTGGCTTTATACAATTAAATTTTATAAATGAAAGTTCTTAAAAATTTTAATTTAAATAGTTCAAGTTTGTTTAAAAGTTGACAATTTCCATGTTGTTTCCATACCTATGCCAGTCGCAGCCTTGATTTCTTCCATGCTGAACTCATTGTGCTCATTGAACATGAGCAACACCAAGGTCTGGAAGAGTGAAACCTGCAGTTCCTTTTTACCCTAGAGCACACATTGAAGAAATTCAAGATCAACTGGGAGCAAAACAAATGACACCAAAGTTTTTATGCTATTAAGGAATAACAAGGTTATAGAGGAAAAGACCATAATTGAATTGAATACAAAACATTTGAACATAAGATAAAGAGCAGAATCAGGCTATCTGGCCCATCGAACCTGCTCTGCCATTCTATCATGGCTGATTTCTTTTTCTTTCAACTGCATTTCCCCACCTTCTCCCATAACTTTTAACCCCCTTACCAATCAAGAATCTATCAATCTCTACCTTAAGTACACCTAATGATTAGATTCACTCTTCTCCCCTTTTCCATGGACAGAAAATAAAAAAGCCTGAAAGCTGAAGGTTTCGCCAGGTCCAAGGACAGCTTCTGCCCCACTAGGATAAAAATATTGAAGAGTTCCTAGCCATTAAATTGGACTCTTTGCTATAATCTTGCACCTTATTACCAATCAGCACTGCACTTTTTCTGTAGCTGTTACACCTTATTCTGCATTATTATTGTTTTTCCTTGTTCTACTCCAATGCACTGTGTAATAATCTGATCCATATGAACAGTATGCAAGACAAGCTTTTCACCATGTCTGTGCACGTCAGATTCATTTATTTATCACATGTACACCAAAACATACAATGACGTGTCCACTGGAGGCCTGAGGGTGGCCTGTCCATTTGTATCAACAACCAACACAATCTAAGGATGTCCTGAGTCAGCATGCAAGTGCCAATACACATGCTAGTGTCAACATAGCATAACCATCATGAACAACACAAGCAACAAAACCCCTTTTCTCCCAGCCATACACCCATTTATATTCAGACAGGTCTCCAATGCCAGGACAGGCCATCTACAGGCCTCCAGCAGACTAGCAGATAACGGACCTCCAACCTCCAGACCAGGGTTTCGACCTCGATTTCTTAACTCGCTGACTTTGGTCTTCAACCTTTGGGCTTCTTTCTTCAGTACTGACCCCCGGACTTGCTAGATCTCTGACCACAGGGTGCATGATCTTGGTCACTGCCAATGGGGATTGCTAGGTGTTCATCCACAGTGCTTGCAGAGTTGACATCCTTCCACAGAGATCACTGGCCTTTGACTATGCAGCACTCCAGCCTGGACTCTGGACTGAACTCATCCATGTCACTAAAGCCCTAAATCCTCTCGTTTTCCCCAAAACCTTCCCTAAAATGCAACCACGTCTGAACAATGATCTTAACAGACATCACAGCTTGGCACTATCTTGAGTGGGTAATAATAATTCTGCTCCTCTATTCAGGCCTTTCACCATCCCGAAGTTTCAGTGCGATTCTCTCCTCATTCTTCTGAACTACTGATCAAGACATCAAACATTCCTATGAATCTCCTCAGGACCTTCTCCAGGGCCAGCACCTTCCTTGGATATGGGGCCCAAAATTGCTTGCAATGTTCCAAATACAGTTTGGCTTATACTCACCAGTACATCATGCCAAAAAACCTTTAAATGTTTACTGTTGAATTTTAATTGCCCCAGGCCAAGTGGTGAAGGTAATACCACCATGTTTTGGAAAGGAAGATTCAACATTCAGACCTATTAATGGCAGTATATTTCAAGTTTGAAGGTCAGTTAATGTCATTCGCTGCAATGTAGTCACTGTCCACGAGTGGTAGTGGAAGAGAATGTGCAAGGTAGCTTAGTAGTTGTTTATCAAACAGGGTGCTATCCATGAGTTTAACATCATGTGTTATTGAAACTACACCTATCCAGGCAAATGGAGATCTGCAATTCAGAAGGAGGTATATGAGCAACAGAGCTGGGGTGGTGGGAAGAAGAGAAAGATAACAGATACAAGGTCTGCTGATTGTCCATTTCATTCCATGGATGCTGCCCAACTCACCAAATTCCTCCAGCAGTTTATCTTGATTGTGAAAAGCTTAGGTGGTAAATTAGGAGGCTAAGTGCATTAGGAATTCTGAAAATGGGAGAAAGGGGTTTTGCAAGGTTTCTGGCTTAAGAATCTTTGCCAGTGGATGTAGAGCTCGATGTCAGTTTGGGTTTCAAGTTTATTGAGATGCCACAATATAGGTACTAAGCTGGTTCTGTTCAGGATGGGTCATTTCAGTTCCTAGGGATCGACAGAAGGAATAGTGAAATCACGGCAGAGTATGAAATTGGCAGAGAAGATACAAAGGGTAGAAAGATCTAGAGTGTTAGAAACCACAGTTCTAATAAAGGTCATGAATAATGACCTGAAACATCAACTGCTTCTCTCCAAAGTAACTGCCTGACTAGGTGTTTTCAGCATTTTCTCTCTGTATTTCTGATTTGCAGCACCTTATGAGATAATACATTTGATACAGACACCATAGCTGCAAGCAGTTCTTCAGGTGTAGACTCACTATACTGTATAATTGTAGCAAGACAATTTTGGAAAGGTCTTGTAGCTTTAGTTTTTGGTCTTGTTTTTGTCTGGTGGATTTGGAGCTCTCTTCCGGGGAACGTGCTAGACGGTAGCGCGATATTAATACACAGCAGCCTCTCCAGACTCTGGATTGGGGATTGCCAAATGTTACGTGGATTTTCCGGCGTAGTCTGTTTTGTCAAATGCTTTTGTGATATCATTCTGGGGGAGCGTTGTCTCATTTTTTAACTGCATTGCATTTGTGGTTTCTAAATGACAATAATCTGAATCTGAAATGATCAATAAAAAACAGTAAATTGCTGACTTTTCACTTACTGTATGTGCATGTTTAGTGTACATTAAGACCCTTCTATACATAGAAAACATTTTCTATCTTTTCTATATTTGGAGAAGGAAGACTGAGAATTGGAGCGGGAGTGCGGCGGGAGCCATTTTGATTTCTCTTCTTTTCATTTGAGTTAAGAGAGGCGGGACTGCACAGGCATGTGACGTTGGGCAGTGAAGCATGGAAAATTTAAAAGGAACACAACCTTATACAGCGGGCAGCATCGTTTTGCAGGCAGTGGAGTGAGCCGGGAGCAGAGTGAAGGCTTAAGGGCTTGGGCTCAAAGGGCTTCGGCAGAAACGGGCGAGGCAAGGTAGGTTTAGTTTTCAATTTTTCCTGTTATTTGAGGAAAGGGGGAAGTATGAGTATGAGGGTAGCTTGTTGTTCTCGGTGTTGGATGTGGGAGGTCCTGGAGTCTCCTAGCCTCCCGGACGTCCACATCTGCGCCAGGTGTGCCGAGCTGCAGCTCCTAAGGGACTGTGTTAGGGAACTGGAGCTGCAGCTCGATGACCTTTGGCTGGTCAGGGGAGTGAGGATTTACAGGCAGGTTGTCACATCGGGGCCACGGAAGGCAGACTAGTGGGTCACAGTTAGGAGGGGGAAGGGGAAGAGTCAAGCACTAGAGAGTACTTCAGTGGCTGTACCCCTTGACAATAAGTACTCCTGTTTGATTACTGTTTGGGGGGGGGGGGGGGGGGAGAGAACAGCCTACCTGGAGAAAGCAACAGTGACCGTGCCTCTGGCACAGAGTCCGGCCCTGTAACTCAGAAGGGTAGGGAAAGGAAGAGGAAGGCAGTAGTAATAGGGGACTCAATGGTCAGGGGGTTAAATAGGCAATTCTGTGGATGCAGTCAGGAAACCCGGATGGTAGTTTACCTCCCTGGTGCCAGGGTCTGGGATGTTTCTAATCGCGTCCAAGATATCCTGAAGTGGGAGGGTGAGGAGCCAGAGGTCGTGGTACATATAGGTACCAATGACATAGGCAGGAAAAGGGAAGAGGTCCTGAAAGGAGAATATAGGGAATTAGGTAGGGAGTTAAGAAGGAAGACCGCAAAGGTAGTAATCTCAGGATTACAGCCTGTGCCCACACGACAGTGAGAGTAGGAATGGAATGAGGTGGAGGATAAATGTGTGGCTGAGGGATTGGAGCAGGGGGGCAGGGATTCAAGTTTCTGGATCATTGGGACCTCTTTTGGGGCAGGTGTGACCTGTACAAAAAGGACGGGTTGCACTTGAATCCTAGGGAGACCAATATCCTGGCAGGGAGATTTGCAAAGACTACTGGGGAGACTTTAAACTAGAACACTTGGGGGTTGGGAATCAAATTGAGGAGACTAGGAGAGAGGAGGTTAGTTCACAAATAGAGAAAGCTAGTAGACAGTGTGTGAGGGAGGATAGGCAGGTGACAGAGAAGGGGAATGCTCAGACCGAAGATGTAGGGGAGAAGGAAGAAAAAGGTAATAAATTTGTTTGCACTGTTAGGGATAAACAGAGAGCAAGAGGTGGGAGTTTCTTAAATGCATCTACTTTAATGCCAGGAGCATTGTAAGAAAGGTGGATGAGCTTAGAGCGTGGATTGATACCTGGAAATATGATGTTGTAGCTATTAGTGAAACATGGTTGCAAGAGGGGTGTGATTGGCAACTAAATATTCCTGGATTTCATTGCTTCAGGTGTGATAGAATCAGAGGGGCAAGAGGGGGAGGTGTTGTATTGCTTGTCAGAGAAAATATTACAGCAGTGCTTTGGCAGGATAGATTAGAGGGCTCGTCTAGAGAGACTATTTGGGTAGAATTGAGGAATGGGAAAGTTGTAGTAACACTTATAGGGGTGTATTATAGACCACCTAATGGGGAGCAAGAATTGGTGGAGCAAATTTGTAAGGAGATAGCAGATATCTGTAGTAAGCACAGGGTTGTGGGAGATTTTGATTTTCCACACATAGACTGGGAAGCCCATTCTGTAAAAAGGCTGGATGGTTTGGAGTTTGTAAAATGTATGCAGGATAGTTTTTTTGCAGCAATACATAGAGGTATCAACTAGGGAAGGGGCAGTGTTGGATCTCCTGTTAGGGAATGAGATAGATGAGGTGACGGAGGTATGAGTTGGGGAGAACTTCGGGTCCAGTGATCACAATGCCATTAGTTCCAATATAATTATGGAGAATGATAGGACTGGACCCAGGGCTGAGATTTTTGACTGGAGAAAGGCTAACTTTGAGGAGATGCAAAAGGATTTATAAGGAGTGGATTCGGACAATTTGTTTTATGGGAAGGATGTAATAGAGAAATGGAGGTCATTTAAAGGTGAAATTTTGAGGGTACAGAATCTTTACATTCTTGTTAGGTTGAAAGGAAAGGTTAAAAGTTTGAGAGAGCCATGGTTTTCAAGGGATATTGGAAACTTGGTTCAGAAAAAGAGAGAGTTCTACAATAAATATAGGCAGCGGAGTAAATGAGGCACTCGAGGAGTATAAAGAATGTAAAAAGAATCTTAAGAAAGAAATTAGAAAAGCTAAAAGAAGATAGTATGAGAGGACATGACTTGAGGATTGCAGGGGGCCCATTCAGAATGGAGATGTGAAAAAAAATTTTTAGCCAGAGGGTGGTGAGTCTGTGGAATTTGATGCCGTGGGCGGCAGTGGAGGCCGGGTCATTGGGTGTATTTAAGGCAGAGATTGATAGGTATCTGAGTAGTCAAGGCATCAAAGGTTATGGTGAGAAGGCGGGGGAATGGGACTAAATGGGAGATGGGATCAGCTCATGATGAAATGGCAGAGCAGACTTGACAGGCCGAATGGCTGACTTCTGCTCCTATGTCTTATGGTCTAAGATATGAGGTTGCTTTGGCAAGTCAGGTGAAAATAAATTCAAAGGGTTTCTACAGTTATATTAATAGCAAAAGGACAGTGAGGGATGAAATTGGTCCTTTAGAGAATCAGAGTGGACAGCTATGTGTGGAGCCAAAAGAGATGGAGGAGACTTTGAACTATTTCTTTTCTTCGGTATTCACTAAAGAGAAGGATATTGAATTGTGTAAGGTAAGGGAAACAAGTAGGGTAGTTATGGAAACTATGATAATTAAAGAAGAGGAAATACTGGCGCTTTTAAAGAATATAAAAGTGGATAAATCTCTGGGTCCTGACAGGATATTCCCTAGGACCTTGAGGGAAGTTTGTGTAGAAATAGCTGGGGCTCTGACAGAAATATTTCAAATATCATTAGAAACGGGGATGGTGCCGGAGGATTACCTTATTGCTCATGAGGTTCCATTGTTTGAAAAGGGTTTTAAGAGTAAACCTAGCAATTATCAATTGATCCGAGTGTAAGTTTGATGTCAGTGGTGGGTAAATTAATGGAAAGTATTCTTAGAGATGGTATATATAATTATCTGGATAGACAGGGTCTGATTAGGAACAGTCAACATGGATTTGTGCATGGAAGGTCATGTTTGACAAATCTTATTGAATATTTTGAAGCCATTACTAGGAAAGTTGACGAGGGTAAAGCAGTGGATGTTGTCTATGTGGACTTCAGTAAGGCCTTTGACAAGGTTCCACACGGAAGGTTAGTTAGGAAGATTCAATCATTAGGTATTAATATTTAAGTAGTAAAATGGATTCAACAGTGGCTGGATGGGAGATGCCAGAGAGTAGTGGTGGATAACTGTTTGTCAGGTTGGAGGCCGGTGACTAGTGGTGTGCCTCAGGGATCTGTACTAGGTCCAATGTTGTTTGTCATATACATTAATGATCTGGATGATGGGGTGGTAAATTGGATTAGTAAGTATGCAGATGATACTAAGGTAGGTGGCATTGTGGATAATGAAGTAGGTTTTCAAAGATTGCAGAGAGATTTAGGCCAGTTAGAAGAATGAGCTGAAAGATGGAAGATGGAGTTTAATGCTGATAAGTGTGAGGTGCTACATTTTTGTAGGATTAATCAGAATAGGACATACATGGTAAATGGTAGGGCATTGAAGAATGCAGTAGAACAGAGTGATCTAGGAATAATGATGAGTTCCCTGAAGGTAGAATCTCATGTGAATAGGGTGGTGAAGAAAGCTTTTGGTATGCTGGCCTTTATAAATCAGAGCATTGAGTATAGGAGTTGGGATGTAATGTTAAAATTGTACAAGGCATTGGTGAGGCCAAATTTGGAATATTGTGTACAGTTCTGGTCACTGAATTATAGGAAAGATGTCAACAAAATAGAGAGAGTACAGAGGAGATTTACTAGAATGTTACCTGGGTTTCAGCACCTAAGTTACAGAGAAAGGTTGAACAAGTTAGGTCTTTATTCTTTGGAGTGTAGAAGGTTGAGGGGGGACTTGATAGAGGTATTTTAAATTATGAGGGGGATAGACAGGGTTGACATGGATAGGCTTTTTCCATTGAGAGTAGGGGAGATTCAAACAAGAGGACATGAGTTGAGAGTTAAGGGACAAAAGTTTAGGGGTAACATGAGGGGGAACTTCTTTACTCAGAGAGTGGTAGCTTTGAGGAATGAGCTTCCAGTAGAAGTGGTAGAGGCAGGTTTGATATTGTCATTTAAAGTAAAATTGGATAGGTATATGGACAGGAAAGGAATGGAGGATTATGGGCTGAGTGCAGGTAGGTGGGACTGGGTGAGAGCAAGCGTTCGGCACGGACTAGAAGGGCCAAGGTGGCCTGCTTCCGTGCTGTAATTGTTATGTGTGTAAGGGGTTTCTTCTTATATGTTACTGCTAAGGCTACTAAAATGGCTTCTTTGTTATCTTAACTGGTGAGAGAGTGCTTGCTCTCGCAGCTTGTTTGGGTTATAATTACTGATAACGAGAATTGTATTCATTAGTTAACCAGTTGGGATAGCTGTTCTTTCTTATGGGTCTGTAAGCTAGTGTTGCACGGGCTTTTGAGGAGAAGGCGCGAGGGGGTTGGAGAGAGAAGACGTGGTGTTGTAAACTGGACGACGGAAAGGACCCTGAGTGGGGGTCCGAGGCCCAGGATTTCAGCGAGGAGAGGAGACGAGGTCAGATTCTTATGGAATGTCTGGTTGACCACCATTGTTGTTCCCAGGCGGCGGGTTGAGGAGGTCGGAGGGGATCGAATGGTCGCAAGAAGACTTCGTTAACTGAGCTCCAATGGTTGTGCATTAAGTGGTTGGACTTGGATAAGTTTGGCACCTTTTACTTTTCCTTTTATATTGTATCTCTATTAAGTAAATAGTTCCAGTAAGATCTAGAAAGTGTAATCATTTAAATCGCATATGGTGTACTGTCTGTTATTTGGCTTGGTGGGACATCGCACAACATCTACACAAGCTGATTGCCCTGTTTGGTGGGGCTGAAGGCTGCTCCCCCTAGATGGAAATGAGCTGAGTGAGCCTGAGGCTTACCAGGGAGCTATGTATGGTTATATGGTTTTCATCTGTTGTCATCTTGTTTACTTACTTACATTTCCATCTACCTTGGCTGGGACCCTGCAATATCCTATTGCTCACTTTGGACACATAACACCTTCCAAATTGTTAATATAATTTGAATATCTGATCTCCATGGTAACATTTAAACAATCCCTCACCTGTGTTCATGTGCATGGAGATGCTGAGAAATTAAAATATTGATTAGCCATGATTTAACAGTATAAAGTATCACAGAGCTAAATGGTCTGGTCCTTCTGTGTATCTCCCTCTTTCAAGTTGGTCAGCTAATGGAAGAAATGTTTATATTAATCTATCTACCAAGCCATTCTATATACCAATCTGTGATGGGTAATTTGGAAAGATCAGCACCTCTTTTATTTACGTATGCAACAATATGTTTAAAAATATTTATGTCAAACTATTACCTCTTTAAAATCTGCTTTCAAAACTGAATGCCCTAATGTGGCCTGCCACTGTAGTTTCCTCCCACTGTGTTTTCCGAGGTAGAATGTCTTAAATACCTCCTGTAATTTCACCATCTGAAAACATAATGAAATGTAACATACATTATGAAGACAAAAACTTATGCTCCTTTGCACAGGTGGCCTCGCAGCTCACTGCTGATAGTTAATAGAATTACCATATTAGTTGCATGCAGCTACCATTTCCTCACTGCCCTCAATATTTTTCTCCAAGTATTTATTCAGCCCCCATTTCAAATTACTTTTGCTTTCAAATGCTTCCATCATCTTTTTAACTTTCACTCTACATCCTAACTCAGTGCACAAAATTCTCATTATCCATCCAATTATTCTGCCAGTTACGTTAAATCTGTGTTATTACATCTGCCAAAGGAAACCATCTCCTCTATGAAAACTGCTCAAATTATTTTTTTTCATATCACCTCCTCCCTCACTTCCATTCAGAGCCCCAAGCAGTCCTTCCAGGTGAGGCAACCCTTCGCCTGTGAATCTGTTGAGGCTGTCTATTCAGGTGTTCCCGATGAAGCTTCCTCTACATTGGTGAGACCCATCGTGAATTGGGTGACCGCTTCATCGAGCACCTCCACCCCATCTGCCAAAAGCAGAACTTCCCAGTGGTCCAACAGTTTAATTCCAATTGCCATTTCCATTCTGATGTGTCAGTCTATGGCTGACTTCTTGTGCCATAATGAGGCAACATAATGAAGTAACATCTTATATTCCATCAGAGTACCCTTCAACCCGATGTCATGAATATCAATTTCTCCTTCCAGTAAAAAAAAATTCCTCTCCCTTCCCCTCTTCTTCTATTCCCCACTCTGGCCTCTTAGCTCTTTGCACCTGCCCATCACCTCTCCCCGGTGCCCCTTTTTCTTCCTGATGTCTACTCTTTACTTCTATCAGATTCTTCCTCTCAGCCCTAAAACATTCGCACCCACCTGGCTTCACCTCAACACCTTCTAGCTATCCTCTGTCCCTCCCCCCCCAACCTATTTATTCGGGCACCTTCCCCCTTTCTTTCCAGTCACGAAGATAGGTTTTGGCCTGAAATGTCAACTGTTTGTTCATTTCCATGGTTGCTAACTGACTTGCTGAGTTTCTCTAGCATTATGTGCATTGCTTTGGATTTTCAGCATCTGCAGAACTTTTTGTTCCTTGACTTTCATAGTTCTGTGCAAATATTTTAAACTCTCTAATCCTGCACAAGCTGTGAGGAAAATTCTATTTCCCTCTAAAATACATAGGAGCAGAATTAGGCCATTCGGCCCATTGACTCTGCTATTCCATCATGGCTGATTTTTTTTTATCCCTGTCAACCCCACTCTCCTGTCTTTTCCCTGCAGAATTTGATGCCCTTATTTGTCAAGAACCTTTTAAGCTCTGCTTTAAACAAATCCAGTGACTTGGTCTCCACTGGCAATAACTTCCACAGATTCACCACACTCTGGCTGAAGAAATACCTCATCATCTGTGTTCTAAAGGGACATCCTATACTATTCTGAGGCTCTGCCCACTCCTCCCCACATCCAATCTATCTAGGCTTTTCAATATTCGATAGGTTTCAATGGTATCCCCGCCTCATTCTTGTAAACTCCACAAATCCAGGCCAGGCATCAAACACTCCTCATACTTTCCCAGAATCATATGTGTGAACCTCCTCTGAACCCTCTTCAATGCCAGCACATCTTTCTTAGATAAAGAACCTAAAACTGTTCACAACCAAGTGTGGCTTGACTGAAACCTCAGCATTACATCCTTGCTATTATATTCTCATCCTCTCAAAGTAAATGCTAACATTGCATTTGCCTTCCTAACCACCGACTCAACCTGCAAGGTAACCCTGAACAAGGACTCCTAAGTCCCTTTGAACCCTGATTTCTCCCTGTTTAGAAAACAGTCTAAGCCTTTATTCTTTCTACCAAAGTGGATGACCATATACTATATCCCATCTGTCACTTCTTTACCCAGTGTACTAATCGGACCCTCTGCAGACTCCCTGCTTCCTTAACATTTCCTGCCCCTTCACCTATCATCCAAATCACTGACATATAATGTGAAAAGCAGTCCAAACGTTAACCCTTACAAAACACCACAAAACACCAGCAGCAAGCCAGAAAAGGCCCTCTTTATTCCCATTCTTTGCTTCCTGCCAGTCAGGCAAGATTCTGTCCATGCTAGTATCTTTCCTGTAATATTGTGGGCTCTTATCTCATTTAGCAGCCTCATCTATGCTTCCTTGAGTCCTTCACCAATAGAAAAAGAATCTTTATCAACCCTGTCTATATACTCCATGATTTTAAATACCTTTTTAAGAGCTCCTTCTCGGCTCCAAGGTGACAACTCTAGTCTTTCTAATCTATTCATACAACTAAAGTTCTTCCTTGGTCCCATTTTGAAAAATCTCTTTTATATCATTCCAAAACATAGCAGCCAGAATGGGACACAACACCAGTTGTGGATGAAGCACTGCCCCAAGAAAGCAGCATCCATCATCAAGGACCCAGCACAATCCAGGTCATGATCTCCTCTCAGGATGGGGGGAGGGAAGGTGTGAATATATTTGATGAGAGGGGTAAGATTTTAAAGGGACCTGAGAGGCAAATTTTTCTACACAGAGAGTGATGGGTGGTTGAGGCAGACACAATAGTATTATTAAAGAAAGGCTTAGAGGAACAAGCACTGAATGTCATCTGCACGTACCTCAGAAGGCAGATGGGTTTCCATTGGTGTGTACGTTGGCCAATATCCCATTGTCAGAACGTTGACTGTAAGATCTATCCTACTTGGGTCATTCTGATTTTGGATATACTGAAGATAGGGGAGAAAAACACATATCGGAAGAAGATTATAAACAAAGTGAAAGTGCCGTGGATATAGTGTGGACAGTCTTGCATCAAAAACAGGATTTAAAGTGCAATTTACAAACTACCAAGACAAAGAAACTTTATCCTTGAAACCAATACTAGTACAAGTTTTTTGGCTACTGTGGATCAGTAAAAATTTACAGTATAACAATTGCAAAGATCGAAATAAAATTTATTATCAGAGTACATACATGTCACCACATAAAACCCTGAGATTCTTTTTTTCTGTGGGCATACTTAGCAAATCTATAGAACAGTAACTGTGAACTTCGAAAAACACAGCAGCTAAATCTAAGGCTCCACGATTTCATTAGTTTGTAAAAGCATACAAAATATGGTTCAAACTAGTATCCATTTTTCAAATTATGAAGCAACCCGATTTGTGATGTGTCTGTGCACAACTACATAATCAACTAAATAAAAGTATGTACACAGGCGATGGTTTTAACTGATGTACTCACGTTGCAGCAAGAGAGACGAGCAACGGGCACGTTCAGATAACAGATCAATACATAGTGGTGTGGCGGGGGGAGAGGGTGGGTCATTGCTCGAAAAGAAATAGATCCATGCATTACACTTCCTCCCCCTTTAGATTAATGCAACATAAAACTGTATGTACAAAATATTCAATTTCCTTTTCATAAACCTATACTCCAAATAAACATGCTTTCACAGTAACAGTCCATAACAACTTCACAGTTCTAAAGGTTCAGTCTTTTGGTTGGCACACTGCTTCTTTCAGGCCAATGCCGCTGGACCTGTGTCTGGCAGGTGTCTTGTTAACTATAATGTTCTCATCGCGCCTCTGGATCTGTGGACTGGCATCAGGTTTCGTAGATGTCTAGTCTAAGACAATGTTTTCGCTTTCCAGTGTCATGTTGTTGTCAGTGACATCATCTCTGAGAGGCAAGTCCAGTGACTGTAATGTGCCCCTCATGTTGGACACAGTCGATTCAGGTGTGTTCTTCAGTTGAGCTTCCAGTATCTGGTCCACATGACGTCTCCATGTCTAATCTATAACATTACTGGTCCATTTCTTGTAGCTATCCTACCAGGTGTCCACTTGTCTTCTTGGTAATCACACAGTAGGACTTCCTGTCCAACTTCCAAGCTCCTTGCTACTTCACTTGGCAACCAGCTGAACTGTTTATTTTGTACTTCCCTTCAGAGGTTTGGTTTCAGGAGGTCTGTGTGAGATCTCAGATTCTTGCTCATGAACAGCATTGCAGGGGCTTGATTTGTCATTGCATGAACAGATTTCTGATACACAAAATGGAAGATGTCCACCTTGTGCTGTAAAGAAATGTCCCCCTTGTCCATCACTTTAATGGACTTTTTGAAGGTTTGGATAAATCTTTCAGCTAACCCATTTGTTGCTGGGCGATGAGGAGCTCACTTGAAGTGTCTGATGCCATTTTTCTTCATGAACAGTCAGAATTTCCCTTATGTGTATTGTAGTTCGTTGTCACTCACAATTTATTCTGATAAGTAGTTTCTGGCGAAGGTAGTCCTCAGAGCGGAGACAGTGTTTGCTGAGGTAGTTGACTTCATTAGTACAAGTTCCAGCCACTTCGAACGAGCATCCACAGCAATCAGAAACATGGAGTCCATGAATGGCCCAAAGTCAATACTGTATGTACTATTTCCCATGATGACAATGCCACTCCCACAGGTGTAAGGGTGCCTGTGGGAGTGCATTTTGAACTTTTTGGCACCCAAAACAACTTTTGGTCAAGGCTTCAATCCGTTCATCTATTCCCGGCCACTACACATAGCTCCAGACAAGATTCTTCATCTTGACTGTACCCAGGTATCCTTCATGCAGGTTTTCTAACACTCTGATGTGAAGTTTAGAGGGAACCACAACATGAGATCCACACATCAACATTCTTTGACACACCGACAGTTGGTCTTCTCTCACTGAGAACTCTTGAAACATAGGGTTACCATGAGCAAGCCATCCTTGCATGGTGAACTTTTGACAATGCAGGTCATTCCTTGTTTCCCTTTGTTACCAACAACTGGTCCACCAATGCGGTATGGAACAATTCTGCTGGATCACAGTATAAATACTTTTCTTCTTCAGTTGCTAACAGTGGAAGATTTGACAAGCCACCACTGTTGCTGTGTTGTTTGGTACCCTTGAACTCTATGTCACAAGAGTGGGCTCCTAAGACTAGTGCCCAACATTGTATCCAGGCAGCAGTCATCACTGGAATTCCCTTCTTGGGATTGAAAATGGACACAAGGGGCTAGTGATCTGTCACTAGTGTAAACTTTTGTCCGTAGAGGTAGTGGAGGGACTTTATTCCCTACAAGGGCGTATCGGACGATCTGTGGCAGTTGTGTTCTTGAAGCAAATGCAATTGGGCATTTAGATCCGTCTTTCATAATTTGTGACAGAACAGTTCCAATGCCATATGGGGACGCATTGCACACCAGTCTGATGGGCAGGGATGGGCCATCCGTTGGATGCTATTATTCTCTTTGTTTCCTTGAATGTTTTTTCACAACTTTCTGACCATTCCCACTTTTCTCCTGTCTGTAACTGCATTCAATAGATGCAGCACCATAGCAACGTAAGGGGAAACTGGTGGTAGTAGTTTACAAGGCCCAAGTATGACCTGAGCTGTGACACTTTTTCTAGTTTGGGTGCCTGTAGCACTGTTTCAATCTTCTTGTGACTTATATAAGCCATGCTTGTCAATGACATGTCCACAATGTGAGATTTCATTCTGAAAAACTCACATTTCTCTCTTTGCACCCAGACCATACTCACTCAGTCAGAAAGCGCTTTACCAAGGTTCTGGAGGTGCCCTTCATCATTCTTGCCAGTCATGATGTCGTCATCAAGGTAACATGAAGTTCCTGGGATATCTTGGAGCACTTGGTCCATTGCTCTTTGCCAAATTGCTGGAGCCAAAAACGAGACGATTATACTGGAACAGTCCCTTGTGAGTGTTGATTGTAAGGAACTTCCTGCTTGATTCCTCAATCTCCATTTGCAGATAGGTTTGTGACAAGTCAATCTTTGAAAACCTGTCCCTATTTGTCAAAGATGCAAAAATGTTTTCTATTCATGGCAGAAGATATGCAGCACTGGGTTGATCTTGAAATCCCCACATTTGTGAGCAGCTCTGGTCTTCCCTTTCTTGATCACTGGGACAATGGATATGGCCCAATTGCAGAGAATTCCAGACACCTCTAAGTTCTGAAGTTCAACATCCACTTAAGAATGCAGTGCGTAAGGCACTGGACACGCTTCATGGAATCTTGGTGCTACTCTTTCATTCAATTCTATTCTGACTTTTATGCCTTTGACTTTACCTATCCCCTTCTCATTAGCATTGAGCAGCTGTTCCAGACTCTGGTTAGTGCTGCCATTGCCTTTTGATGCCACAGTAAGAGTCTGAACTGAGTGCCAGTCTAGTTAGATTTTTCTCAGCCATTCGTGTCCAAAAAGTGCTGGCTCTCCACTTTTCAATACATAAGAGCTGTGTTTGGCCTCCATACATCACATTCACCTTCATGAGACCATATGACAGAACTAGGCCATTCAGCCCATTGAGTCCACTCCACCATTTCATCATGGATGATCCCAGATGCCATTCAACCCCATACACCTGCCCTCCCACTATATCCCCTGATTCCCTGACCAATCGGGAATCTATCAATTTCCAGTTTAAATATACCCACGGACTTGGCTTCCACCACAGTCTGCGGCAGAACATTCACCAGATTCACACGACGGCTAAAAAAATTCCTCCTTACTTCTGTTCTAAAAGGTTGCCCCTCAATTTTGATGCCATGCCCTGTATTTCTGGATACTTCCACTAGAGGAAACATCCTCTCCACATCCACCCTATCTAGTCCTTTCAACATTCGGTAGGTTTCAATGAGATCCTCACGCGTTCTTCTAAATTCCAGTGAGTACAGGCCTTAAGCTGCCAAACACTCCTCATATGTTAACTCCTTCATTCCCGGACTCATCCTCCTGAACCTCCTCTGGAGTCTCTTCAGTGACAATATGTCTTTACTGAGATAAGGGGCCCAAAACTATTGACAATACCACAGGTGCAGCTTGACTAGTGTCTTATAAAGCTTCAGCATTATCTCCTTGTATTTATATTCTATTCCCCTTGAAATAAATGCCAACATTGCACTTGCCTTCATTTACCTCACACTCAACCTGTGAATTAACATTCTGGGAGTATTGCACAAGGACTCCCAAGTCCCTTGGCAATCTCTGATTTTTGAACCTTCTCCCCATTTAGATAATAGCCTGCACTATTGCTCCTTTTAAAAAAATGCATTATCATACATTTCCCAGCACTGTTTTCAATCTGCCACTTTTTTGCCCAGTCTTCAAATTTGTCTAAGTTCTGCTGCTATCGCATTGCTTCCTCAGCACTATCTATCTTTGTATTATCCCACAAACTTTGTCACAAAGCCATCAACTCCATTATCCAAATCACTGGCAAATAGTATGAGAAGTAGCGATCCCAATACTGGCCCCTTGGGAACACCACTGGTCACTGGGAGCCAACCAGAAAAGGTCCTTTTTATTCCCGCTTGCTACCTTCTACTTGTCAGCAATTCCTCTATCCATGCGAGTATCTTTCCTAAAACACCATCGGATTTTATCTTGTTAAGCAACCTCGTGTGAGGCACCTTATGAAATGCCTTCTGAAAATCTAAGAAAATGACATCCACTGCCTGTACATCCTGCTTGTTACTTCTTTGAAGAATTCCAACAGATTTGTCAGGCGAGATTTCCCTTTACAGAAGGCATGCTGGCTTTGAATTTTATCATTAGTCTCCAAATAGTAGCCCAAAACCTCATCCTTAATAATGGACTCCAACACTTATCAACCACTGAGGCTAAGCTAAATGGCCTATAATTTCCTTTCTTTTGCCTTCCTCTGTTCTTAAAGAGTGGAGTGACATCTGCAATTTTCCAGGCTTCCTGGATCATGCTAGAATCAAGAAATTCTTGAAAGATCATGACCAATGCATCCATTATCTCTTCAGCAACCTCTTTCAGGACTCTAAGATGTAGTCCACTGATCCAGGTGACTTATCCATCTTAAGACCTTTCAGATTGCGTAGCACTTTTACCTTTATAATAGCAAAGGCATTCTCTCCTGTTTCCTGACATTCATGGACCTCTGGCACGCTGCTAGTGCCTTCCACAGTAAAGACTGAAACAAAGTTCATCTGTCATTTCTTTGTCCCCCATTACTACTACACCAGCATCATTTTCCAGTGGTCGCATATGAACTCTTACCTCCTTTTAATTCTTTATGTAACTGAAAACTCTTTATATTATCAGCTTGTTTGCCCTCATATTTTATCTTTTCCTTTCTTATAGTTTTTTAGTTTCCTACTGTTGGATTTTAAAAACTTCGCATCATCCAACTTCCCACTCAGTTTTGCTACATTATATGTCCTTTATGCAGACCTCAACTTTCCTTGCCAGCCAAGATTGCCTTGCCGTGCCATTTGAGAACTACTATTTCTGTGGGACATATCTATCCTCAGCCTTGAGAGCTATTCCTAGAAACCAGCCAGCTCTGCTCTGCTGCCATCCCCACCAGTGTCCCCTCCAATCCAGCTGGGCAAGCTCCTCTCTCATTCCTCTGTAATTTCCTTTATTCCACTGCGATACTGATATGCGACTTATGCTCCTCCTCAAATTGTAGTATGAATTCAATCATTTTATGATCGCTGCCTCCTACTGGTTCATTTACATTAAGCTCCCTAATAAGATCTGGGTTTTTACACAACACCCTGGCTAAGATGGCCTTTCCCCGAGCAGGCTCAAGCACAAACTACTCTAAAAGGCCATCTTGTATGCACTCAAGAAATTCCCTCTCTTGTAATCTGACACTAACATAATTTTCTCAATCCCCTTGCATATTGAAGTCCCCCATTACAATTGTAATAAGAGTAATGTCACATGCCCTTTCCAGCTCCCTTTGTAATCTCAACCCCACATCTTGGCTACTACTTGGAGGCCTATATATGGTTCCCAGAATGTTTTTTTCACCATTTGTTTCTTAACTCCACCCACAAAGATTTGACATTCTCTGACCTTATGTCACCTTTTTCTAAAGATGTCATTCCATCTTTTACCAAGAGCCACATCACTGCCTATGCCATCTTGCCTGTCCTTTCAATACAGAGTATACCCTTTGATGTTAAACTCCCAACTTTGACCTTCTTTTAGCCATGACTCAGTGATGCCCACATACCGACCAATCATTAATTGTTCCACGATGTTGTCCACCTCATTCCATTTAAATACAGCATCTTCAATCCTGCATTCTTTGCTCTAATGAATTTTGCCTCAGTGGTACAACTTTGCTCTGCCTGCAGTTGTCTTGGCTTGTCCTTCCTTACATTCATGTTCCATATCACATCATCTACTTGTAAACCTACTGGTTCATCCTCAGTTTGCCTTTGGGAGACACTTTTACTCCCGTGCAAGTCTTTAGCATCACAGAGGTCTTCTATCATGGTACCTTAGAAAACAGTCTGTGGTAGTCACCCTCTGGAATGATGGACAAAGCTGAATGTATCCAGCTCAATTTTCAGTTTTACACCACACACATCCATGTAATATCGTGATCTGCTTCAGTAATACTGTGCAGTTCTAGGCATGACAGTTCACCTTTGGCAGACCCTGCATTGTCTGATTTTCTTTTACATTTGGTCACTTTATTCATTTGCTTAGTTGTGCTTTGAACCAACAGTCATTTGCATTACGGGAGGATTTGCCACATTTTTAACATAATTGGCTTTTTACACCATTCACGGACATTTTGTGCATTTCACACTCCTCTTCTGTAGTTGTGCTGCATCCTTTGCTGCAGTCTCTAACGATATGGCAATAGTCAATATCCGTTTTACGGTTAGGTCTTTTTTGGACAGTAGCCTCTTTTGAGCAACACACACAAAATGCTGATGGAACGCAGCAGGCCAGACAGCATCTATAGGAAGAAGTACAGTCAATGTTTCTGGCCAAGACCCTTCGATTGTACTTCTCCCTATAGATGCTGCCTGGCCTGCTGCTTTCCACCAGCATTTTGCGTGTGCTACTTGAATTTCCAGCATCTGCAGATTTCCTCGTGTTTGAGCCTCTTTTGAGTGCTTTGACGATGCATGCCACATACAAGCCTGTCCCTTAATGCATCAGAAAGTCCATCTCTAAAGTTTGAGTAGTAGGAAAGCTTGCGTAGTTCTGTAATGTATTCAGAAAGACTTCCATCTTTTAATTGGTCCTTTTTGTAAAATTTTAAGAATTTTGTCAAACACCTTGATTGCTGGTTTTTCAGGGATTACTAGGTTGCATAAGAACTATATGTCCTTCCACCCATTAAACTAAGAAGTGTAGATAACTTTCTTTTGCTCCTCCACTTTAGTCATGCTACAATACAGTTCAGCCCTCTTGATATAAGACTCCCCAGCCTTCATTAGCACTATCAAATTCATCAACTTTTCTGACTGAAGCCATCGGCACAATATTTTCACTTTAAATTCATTACATCTTTCACTTGCTTTTGGGTCCTTCAGCTTAACTGTTGGTGCAGCTCAGGATGTTTTTTGATATTCAGGTAATTACTTGTCACTTATTGTGTCTGTGCATAACTACATATCAATTAAATAAAAACAAGCATGAGGGAGATAGCTTTTACTAGTGTATTCACATTGCATTGAGAGAGAGAGAGAGAGAGAGAGGAGACTATGTGTAGACAACAGCAAATATGCTGACAATAGATTAATATGTAGTGCTAAGGTTATTGTTCTAAAAGAAATAGATCCATACATTACATTTGTTGCAGAGGTAATGGACAGTCACTCTGGGAAAAGGGTAAGGTACATATGCAGGAAAGAAGAGGGCCCTCAAGGGTGCCAAACCTATGTTCAGGAACAAAAATAGATCAGCTGAGCTGCAGGCATCATCATCATGCCTTTGGAACATTGCTTACTCCAGACGGGCTTTTAGCCAAGGACACCACATCTACTCAAAGCCAACATGTTAATTGGTTTATATCACACAAGAAGAAATGAAAGCAAGCACATTCAATAAGAGAGGGAAATCAAGCCCTGGTAGATGCCAAATCTGGTAAGACCACAAGGTATAGGCAGGGCAGTTTCAGAGTTCCTGGGAACTGCAGGATGTAAAAAACAAGCAGAATTCTTTACTAATATAGACAAGAGAATGAAAGAATCAAAGGAAGTGAAAGAGACTGAAGTGGAAAAACAGACTGATGATCCAAAAGGCTCCCTCTAGTGTGCAGCCAGTGCAGTTAAACACTTACCTTAGGGAAGGTAAGTGCTTAACGGAAGAGGAATTTGTCTGGTTGAACATGCACTGAAATAGAGTCATGACTAACTGGGCTCAAGCAATAGCAGCAAGCACAGCTTTCCACTTGTAAAGACAATGAATATGGTGATTCATTACTGACTACACACTTATTTAACAGATACTAATGCTTCACATTAAACACTACTAAAGCTATTAACAATTATAACATTCTGTTGCATTGGTTAATTACTTAGGTCTAAATTAGCAGTAAATTTCAAAATTCTCGTCTACTTAATAATTATGTATCAAGCTTGTTGTTTCAGCTAGTTCACATTTTCAATCTATAAACTGATGCAGCTGCAATGAAATTAATTTGCGTCCCCAGACTACAGATGAGATGGGAGAGGAAAATCAGAGCCCCTGCTTTGGAGCGATATCTGCCACTGGGAATGTTTTTGAGCACCAGGAGCCAGGACAATCCTACTCAGATGTGGTACAGTTCATGGTGGGACAGTTAGCCGATGCTAAATCTCCAAATTCACAATCCACTTCTAGGTTTGGGTTGTTCCAAACTAGAGGTCTGTATGGATGTTCAAAACCCCTCATGATAGAAGGGGAATTTAAATTAAATTTATTAAATTTTTTGGAAACTTTCAGCTGAAATCTGCCGTCTTACTCTGTGTATAACTTCAAAATGGTAAAAGAAATGGCCTAGCAGCCTATCAGAGATTAACGATGACGTTGTCAGCATTCATTATTTGAACGTATAAGCAAATTAAAAATCACAGATCATAATAGGCCAAGAGGTAGACAGAACACAGGATAACGTGAAAGGAAATTTACAAATAATGTCTGCATGAAGGATTACCTGCTTAAACTGGATCATAATATCTTTCGAAAGTTCCATGTCTTTAAACATCCCTTCTAGCTTGCTGGTGAATGCAGCTCCGCATTCTACAGGAACAAGGCATAAACCGGTCACAAAAATCAAAATACTTGCATATACGTTTGTAGAATATGTCATTATGCCAGGCTTTTACTCTACTCCAACCTAAAATTCCCTCCTACATAGGCCTCTATTTTTCTATCATCCACATTCCTATCTACAAGTTTCTTCAACGTCCCTAATGAACTGTATCTACCTCTACCACCATCCCTGGCAGGGTGTTCCATGCACCCACCATTCTCTATGTATTGACCATGCTTCTGACATTCCATCTATTTTTCCTCCAAATATTTTAAAATTATGCCCCCTTGTATTAGTCATTCCTGTCCTGGGAAAAAAAATTAAGCACCCTATCTATGCCTCTTATCATCTTGTACACCTCCATCGTCATCTCTCATCCTCCGCTGCTACAAAGAGAAAAGCCCTAGCTCACTCAACCCATCTTCATAAGACTTCATATCTCTAGTCCAGGCAGCATCCTGGTTAAATCTCTTCTGCAATGTCTTTAAACCTTCCACATCTTTCCTTTAATGAGGTAACCAGGAATGAACACAATATTCCAAGTGTGGTCTACCTTAGAGTTTTATAGAGCTGCAATATTATCTCGCAGCCCCAACAAATGAAGGCCAATACACCATATGCCTTCTGAATAACCCTATCAACTTTCTCAGTAACTTTGAGGGATCGATGAACGCTGACTCCAGGCCCCACTGTTCCTCCACACTGCCAATAACCCTGCATTAACTCTGTATTCTGCATTCAATTTCAACCCTCCAAAATGGATCACTTCACACTTTTCCAGGTTGAACTCCATCTGCAACTTCTCAGCCAGCTCTGCATCCTGTCAATGTCCCACTACAACCTATAACAACTCTCCACAACTTTCATTCACCTGCAAAATTACTAACCTACCTTTCCACTTCCTTACCCTAGTTATTTTTATATATATATATATTTAAAAAAATCACAGAACAAATCCCCCTCGTGACACCACTAGTCACTAACCTGCAGGGAGAATACACTCCATTTATTACCACCCTCTCTTCTGTGGAGAAGCCAATTCTGCATCCACACATCCAAGTTGTTAGTTCAGCATACAGGAGGTCATCGATGGCCTATGCTCTACTGGGAGCTAAGGCCCCAAGAAGCAGAAGAAGACATATAAGCTTCCCTGACTCCATCCCTCCTGATGTTCTGAATGAACCTATTATGGGGAACCTTATCAAATGCCTTACACACCACAAATACTGCTCTACCTTCATCAATGTGCTTTGTCACATCTTCAAAGAATTCAGTTAGGCTTGTGAGGCATGAACTGCCCTTCACAAGCCAATGCTGACTATCTCTCACCAGACTATGCTTCTCCAAATGACTGCAAATCCTGCCTCTTAAGAATCTTCTCCAATAATTTGCTCACCACATAAGTAAGGCTCACAGGTCTATAATCCCCAGTTGTCCTTACTCCCTTTCGTATCCTCATCTCTGGCCAACCTCCTGTTCTTCACACATGTAGAATTGTGTTGGGTTTTCCTTAATTCTACTTCCCAAGGCCTTCTCATGCCCTTTTCTAGCTCTCTTAATTTCATTCTTCAGCTTCTTCCTAGCTACCTTGTAACTCTTTAGAGCCCTGTATGCTCCTCGCTTCCTAAACCCCAAATAAGCTTCTTTCTTTCTCTTGACTAGATGTTCCACATCTCTTGTAAGTTATGGTTCCTTCATCCTTTCCCTGCCTCAATGGGACAAACTTAAACAGAACTTCATGCAAGTACTTCGTAAACAACCTCCACATTCTGTTGCATATTTTTCTGAGTACATCTGTTCCAATTTATGCTTCCTAGTTCCTGCCTGATAGCATAATTTCCCCCCCCCACTACTTCTTCCCCATACAATAGGTCAGTGAGTTGTCATTGTCTCCGAAATGCTCTCCCACAGAGAGATCTGGCTCATTGCCTACCACTAGGTCCAGTATGACCTCCTCTCCATTCGGCCTGTCTACATATTGAGTCAGGAATCCTTTCTGGACACACCTAACAAATTCTTCTCCATCTAAACCTTTTGCACCAAGGAGGTACCAATCAATATTTGGAAAGTTGAAGCCCCACAGGACAACAACCCTGTTATTTTTGTATCTTTCCAAAATCCATCTGATCTGTTCCTCAGTGCCTCAGTTGCTTTTGGGTGGGGGGTGTATAGAATACGCCCAGTAGTGTGATTACTCCCTTTGTGTTTCTGACTTCCATCTACACTGATTCAGTAGGTGATTCACCATGACGTCTATTCCTGATTGGCAGTGCCACTTCCCCACCTCTTTTAAAACATCCAAACACTGGAACATCCAGTAGCCATTCCAGCCCTTGTGACAGCCAAATTTACTTAATAGCCACAATATCATAGTTCCATGTACAGACCCATCTGTAAGTTCCTCGCCCTTGTTCCTGATACATCTTGCATTAGATACACTTCAACCCATCCCACTAACTGCAATTTTGCCCTATCAACTACCTATCCCCTCACAGACTCTCTACACACTGCAACCACCTGTACACCAACTGCCCCATCCTAGCACTCTGGCTCCTTTGCCCTAAGAAACTAATTTAAACTCCCCCCAACAGCACCCGTAAATCTATCCACAAGGACATTGGCACCCCTTAAGCTCAGGTGTAACCCGTCGTTTTGGTTTAGAAAATACCTTACTCAGAAGAGATCCCAATGATCCACAAATTTCAAACCCATCCTCAGCCATACATTCATATGCCAAATTATCCTATTATCCTCACTGGTGTGTGGCATAGGCAACAATTCAGAGATTACTACCCTTAAGGTCCTGCTTTTCAGGTTCCTATCTAGCTTCCTGTATTCTGTGTCCAGGACCTCATCTCTTTTCCTATCCATGTCATCGGTACCAATATGTACCATGGGTTCTGGCTGCTCACCCTTATCCTTTAGGATGTTGTGAATCGATTCAAGACATGCTTGACACTGCTGGAAGAGAACATACCTTCCAGGCATCTCTTTCATGCTCAAAGAATCATCTGTCTGTTCCCCTGTCACCAGTGCATTCCCTTTCCCTTCTGATCCACAGAGACAGACTCTGTGTCGGAGATCTGGTCACTGTGGTTTTCCCCAGGGAGATCATTCCACCCTCCCCCCCACTAAACAAACAGTAACAGTACGCAAAATGATACACTTGTAATTGAGTGGAACAATCACTGAGTACACTGCACCATCTGCCTATCACCTTTCCCTCTCCTGACAGTCCCCCTGCAACTTAGGGGTGAATACCTCTGTAAATCTATCCCATCATTCTCCTGTATGAGCTGTCAGTCATCCACTTGCAGCTCCAGTTCCATTTCCCTAAGACAGTGTGTGAGGAGCTGCAGCCAGTTGCACTTCACACAGATGTAGTCATCAGGGAGAGTGGAGGTCTCCCAGAATTCCCACATCTGACATGAAGAACACTGTTTACTTGGTTACAGCAGAGCAGAACAAAACAAGACCGTCTTAGAGCTGAACAGTGCTCACGTAGATGTACCGTGTTTCAGTTTAGACAGCATTGATTTCTCAGCGTCCACAGAAGCACTTTTTCCCACCAGTAGCCGTTTTGCCAAATCCTTCTTATAGAAAGCCTCAAATACATCTTTTCCTGTTGAAAGAAAATGAAACAAAACTGAGTCCTGGGGACACATAACAAGTCAATGTAATCCTTGTGTAACATTCAAGGGAGGTAGGTTTCGGTCAACACTGAAACTCTGCCTAGTTTTACTCTCATTATATCAGGTGTGGTGTCTTGCGGTCCTGACAAATTAGCTGAACTAAAAAGGGACTACACCTTGATCACTATTTCTATTAAGGGTTTAAAACCACAAAGAAATGCAAAATATATGTTGGCCATGTCAGGTATTGCTTTTTCATAATTATCCTGGACTTAAAACTATGACTAGACCAATAATTCAGAGACTGCAAAGCCAATCTGGAAATAGAAAGCTACCAGAAGTCTTTTAAATTGTTATAGAACAAAAACAAATCAGCTCATTAATAGCTTTAAACAAGGAGATCTACTACCCTGCTCTACCTGCTAAGAGATTGCAGTTCCAAAAAACTGCCTTCAGTAGCGGGCTTGCAAGCCACCTACTAGTATCAAACTTGTGGCAGTGGTCAATCACCACTTTCCCAGGCAGTACACAGCAGTCTCACCAGAGATGCTCACTGATTATTTAGAGAAACTACACGATACAGGACTTTCCAGCCCAATGAGCCGCACTGTCCTGTACCCACTCTAACCTATCATGAGACAAGTTACAAAGGTCAATTAATCTGGTAACCACTATGTCTTTAGACTGGGGGAGGAAACGAGATCACCCAGAGGAAACCCACGGGCTCACGGAGAGGACATACAAATGTCAGAATGAATTAAAAACATACTGTCATTAAATGAGGAGCTAGACAACTACCACGTCTAAAAATCACGTATGACTTTAAATTCTTCACAATGTTTTCCAATTAAGAACATAGAAAAAGAAGAATAAGACCGAGCATTCATCTTGATCATTAGTAGGTGTTACTTGTTACCCCGGAGGGGCAATCTATTCTTGCCTTTGCAGAATGAATTTCAAAAATAAACTGATCGTGTTTTAGAGGGTTCCTAATACAGCTATAAATCAATAAGATTAACTCACCATGAATAAACCTAAATATGATCATGATTTTGTCAAGTATTCTCTCCAGTTCTTCATCTGTTGCTTCTTTGTTACCCGCTCGTAATTTGGAATCAACATATTTGGCTATAAGCAAATTAAATCCAATTAAAAGATATTTAAACTGCAAAGCTCTTGAAAAATTGACAACATATTCAAGATTTATATTTAGATTTGACAAAGTGGAATAGCCTGTTGTCTTTTTAGCACAATAACCAAGATTGTGCAGAAATGGCATACAATCAAAGCTGAAAAGACTGCTCTGTGAGGTGATTTGAAAAGAGAAATTATCCTTGGAACTCAGAAACCAGATGAATGTGACCAAAAATGTTGAAACAAATAGCAATTTGTAGATAGGACAGAACAGACAAGTGGGGTTTATTACTGATGTTAGTGGACAGAATGCAGTTACTACCTGCTGAACACTGCCTTCAATTCCCTCATTTATTGTTTTCAATGAAATAATTTTCCAGGACTTGAGGACTTGAGTTACAGGGGAAGGTTGAACAAGTTTGGACTTTCTCTCCCCTTCCCCTTCTCCCTCCCCCCCCCCCTCCCCCCGGAGTGTAGAAGAATGAAGTGAGATTTGAGGGAGGTATACAATATGATGAAGGGTGTAGATAGGGTAAATGCAAGCAGGCTTTTGCCAGTGAAGTTAAGTGAGACTAGAACTAGAGGTCAAAGGTTAAGGGCAAAAGGTTAAATATTTAAGGGGAACCCGAGGGGGAACTTCATTCAGAGGGTAGCACAAGCGTGGAATGAGCTGCCTGCATGGTGGATGCAAGAAGTTTGGATAATTACATGAATGGGAGGTGCAGGTTGACGGGACCAGGCAGAATAACTAGGCAGATAGGATAAAGGGTCTGTTTCTATGCTGTAGTGAACCATGACTCCACTTACATTTGGCAATGGCAAGTCTGCAAAGGGGTGCCAAGGTATAACTCATTTTTTACAATGACAAGAATGATAAATTGGAAGGTGAGTAGCCGAAAGAGCAAAAGGAGATGTACACAAAATGCTAAGTTCTGAGAACAAAGGCTTAGTAATACTATAAGCACCACTTCATGATTGCCATTGTCACCAAATCTGTCACACTACAAAATAAGACCTGCCATACCTATCAACTCAGCAGGCTTGTTTGGCCTTTTGTTGATAAAAGTCTCAAATGCTTCTTTCGTTGTATTGACAAACTTTTCATTTTTTAGAAAGCACACTTCAATTATATGATCGACTTTATCTTTGAAGTCTAGTAGCTCCTTAACCATTGTCTTGTCTTTCTCAGGATTAACCACAATTGTAGTGCCAATGGTCTGTAAAGTAAAAGAGTGAATAACATCAAGTGCCCATAAGTCTGAAGACCCAGCATCAGCAAATAAACACGCTAAAGGTTCATAAACATGCATTAATCCCACCCCATTCCAGAAATTGGTTAGTAAGCCCTAGGCCAATCGGTGAAGCAAATCCTTATAAATTGTCGTGATGATCTGCCACGACAGTTGAACTTCCTGTCACATCTGTTTCATGTGGACATGTGAGGATTTTTTAACCAGCTTTGAAAGCTGCTGTCCCAACATGGGTATTGTCTGGAAACTGAAAACAAAGGGTCTAATTCATGCAAATTTCTTCAAAGTCAAAATCTATGTTTTAACCATTTTCCATCAAAAAGATTATAACAACCTGTTTCCGTAAAGACCAGATGTTAGCCATATACTTCAGGGAGGCTGGAATAGAAATTCAATCATTGAACAACAACAAAACCAACTGCTGGAAATACTAGCTTCCATTTCCATCCATCCCCTCTCCATTTCCCTGTCCCTTAATCCCCTCTATTTCCCCCACCCCTCAACCCCCTCCACATCCCCACCTCTCAACCGACTCTATTCCCCACCCCTCAACCCCATTTATTTCCCCCACCCCTTAACCCCCTATTTCCCCATCCCTCAAATCCCTCTATTCCCCAACCCCTCAAACCCCTCTATTCCCTCATCCTTCAAACCCCTCTATTTCCCCACCCCTCAACTGTATTCCCTCCATCCTTCAACCCCCTATATTCCCCCAACCCCCTCTATTCCCTCATCCTTCAAACCCCTCTATTTCCCCACCCCTCAACTGTATTCCCCCCATCCTTCAACCCCCTATATTCCCCCAACCCCCTCTATTCCCTCATCTTTCAAACCTCTCTATTTCCCCCACCCAACTCCCTCTATTTCCCCATCCCTCAACACCCTCTATTTCCCCATCCCTCAACCCCCTCTATTCCCTCATCCTTCAAACCCCTCTATTTCCCCCACCCAACTCCCTCTATTTCCCCATCCCTCAACCCGCTCTATATCCCCCACCCCTCAAACCCCTTCTATTTCCCCAACCCCTCAACACCCTCTATTTCCCCACCCCTCAAACCCCTTCTATTTCCCCAACCCCTCAACCCCCTCTATTTCCCCCACCCCTCAAACCCCTCTATTCCCCATCCCTCAACCCCCTCTATTTCCCCATCCCTCAAACCCCTCTATTTCCCCATCCCTCAAACCCCCTCTATTTCCCCATCCCTCAAACCCCCTCTATTCCCCCATTCCTCAACTCACTCTCTTCCCCCATCCCTCCCCTCATCTGGAAAGACTTCTGAGGCCTTGAATGTAAGTGAGGGAGGTGACTGGGCAGGTGTTATACCTTGGCTGTTTGCAGGAATAAGTGATGGGAGGGAGATTAGTGGGGAGGGACGAATGGACAAGGGAATGATGGACGGAGGAAATGGGGGGGATAGAGATAAAGATAGCTTTGATGGTAGGATCCCTTTGAAGATGGTGGAAGCTGTGGAGGACGTTACTACCACAGGAAAGGAGGTGGAGGAATCTGAGGATCCACCTATTACAATTTAGGAGCAACTTCTTCCTGTTTGCCATCAGATTTCTGGATAGTTTGTGAACCCATGAACACAACCTTATTATTGCTTTTTTGGCCACTACTTGTTTATTTTGCAGCTTATATGTTGTTGCTCTGTACTACTGCCACAAAACAACAAAGTTCACATCATTTAAGTTAGTGATAATAAACCTGTTTCTGACCCTGACCCTCACCAACTTTTATAAAAAGCATTCTAGTGGTGTGTGTTGCTTAGGTTTCCAGCATCTGCAGATTTTCTCCTGCTAGTGGGATGCATCTTGTCTTGGTATGCCAACAGCTCTGCCCAAGAAAGCAACAAAAAAAAGCAGAAATGCGGGCATATCTCAGTCTATGTGCAAAACAGTTTTTCCACAGTACCTCAGCACATACCTTAGAACCATACAGCACAGAAACAGGGCTTTTGGCCCTTCTTGGCTGTGCCAAACCATTTTTCTGCCTAGTCCCACTGACCTGCACCTGGATCATATCCCTCCATACACCTCTCATCCATGTACCTGTCCAAGGATCTCTTAAATGTTAAAAGTGAGCCTACATTTACCACTTTATTTGGCAGCTCATTCCACACTCACACCACTCTCTGTGTTAAGAAGCCGCCCCTAATGTTCCCTTTAAACTTTTCCCCCTTCACCCTTAACCCATGTCTTCTGGTTGTTTTCTCCCCTAGCCTCAGTGGAAAAAGCCTGCTTGTATTCACTCTATCTAAACCCATCATAATTTTATACACCTCTATCAAATCACCCCTCATTCTCCTACGCTCCGGGGAATAAAGTCCTAACCTCTTTCAATCTTTCTCTGTAACTCAGTTTCTCAAGTCCTGGCAAGATCCTTGTAAACCTCCTCTGCACTCTTTCAACCTTATTCCTTCCTGGAATTCAGTGACCAAAACCGCACACAATACTCCAAATTTGGCCTCACCAATGCCTTATACAACCTCACCATAACATTCCAACTCCTATACTTATACTTAGATTTATAAAGATCAATGTACCAAAAGCTCTCTTTACCCTATTTACCTGTGACGCCACTTTTAGGGAATTTTGTATCTGTATTCCCAGATCCCTCTCCTCTAATGCACTCCTCAGTGCCCTACCTTGTATGTTCTACCTTGGTTTTTCCTTCCAAAGTGCAATACCTCACACTTGTCCATATTGAACTCCATCTGCCATTTTACAGCCTATTTTTCCAGCTCGTCTAGATCCCTCTGCAAGCTTTGAAAACCTTCCTCACTGTCCACTACACCTCCAATCTTTGTATCATCAGCAATCTTACAGATCCAATTTACCATATTATCATCCAGATCATTGATATAGATGACAATAACAATGGACCCAGCACTGATCCCTGCGGCACACCACTAGTCATAGGCCTCCACTCAGAGAAGCAATCCTCCACTACTACTCTATGACTTCTCCCATTGAGCCAATGTCTAATCCAATTTACTACCTCACCATGTATACCTAGCAACTGAACCTTCCTAACTAACCTCCCATGCGGGACCTTGTCAAAGGCCTTACTGAAGTCCATGTAGACAACATCCACAACCCTCCCTTCATCAACTTTCCTGGTGACCTCCTCGAAAAACTCTACTAGATTTGTTAAACACAACCTACCATGCACAATGCTGTGTTGACTCTCCCTAATAAGTCCCTGTCTACCTAAATACTTGTAGATCCTATCTCTTAGTACTCCTTCCAATAATTTATCTACTACTGACGTCAAACTTACTGGCCTATAATTTTCCGGATTACTTTTAGAGCCTTTTTTAAACAATGGAACAACATGAACAACAACAAAACAACAACCTTGTGACAATAATAAACCAATTACCTTGATGTATTCATTCCAGTGCTGCAAAAGGACCGGCAAACCACCTTTAACCCTGCTGAACAGCTGATACAGTAAAGTGAGATCAGCAGTTCTATTTTCATCAAGCAGTTGATTGAGACCTGAAAGAAACAATAAAAATAAAGCATTTAATGTATGTAGCTACACAACATCATATATTTAAATAACAGCTCTAATATTAATTTTTCAAATAGTGTGACAATCTATGGAGACTGTAGGTAGAGTCATGGAGATGATGAGGCAGAAACATTTAAACAGGGAATTCAACTGTTAGGGGTCAGGCTTATGCACCAATGGTGGGATAAAATGGAAGAACATAGCCACTAGGAATGGAGAATGCTGCAATGCAGGGCAGAGATAGGGAGAGGGTAAGGACAGTGAGGTAATTAACTATGTAAACACAGGGAAGGATTATAAAGTTGCAGTACTGCAAGATGGGAATCAATGGTTCTGAATGATTAGTTGTGTGGACCAGACGAATGGCAGTTCTGGATTAGTGGAAATTTATGAAAACTGTGACAGGACTATGGCCAATAAAATATTTTTTATGGTGGAGGATTTTCATTCACAGCAGATAGTTGAAGGAAAAACGAGACGGAAGATTTAAAGATAGCTGTTGTGAGCTGAGAATCGGTTTGAAAAATTATCTGCTTGGAGTCTAAAGGCAGTAGAAGCAAACAGTTTAGTGAAGCTATAAGAAACTTCTAGATGGACACATATATATGAAGGGAATGGATGGATGGATATGGATGATACACAAGGTTTTTAATATAAATTAACAGCAAGGTCAGCACACTATCATGGGCCAAATGGCCTGCCCAGCAATGTACTGCTCTACGCTTTTGTTCCATTATATTATTTCTACGTTTGGTGTGGAATTCCATATGTGAACCCTTCAGCCAGTTAACAATTTCGATGTCTTCCTCCAAAGTTTGTAACAAATCAGTTAATGATAATAAAGCAATTTCTGATTCTGCATACTTTAGAGGGTAAATTCCAGAACAAGGCAGCAGTTAGCACCAGTAACCTGGGTTTAATTTTGCTGTCATCTTTAAGGAGTTTGTATATTCTCCTAGTGACCGCATCGATTTTGACCAGGTGCTCTGGATTCATCTACATTCTAAAAGTGTACGAAGTAGTAGGTTAATATTTGGGCAATGTAAACTTGTCGGTCTGGAAGGGCATGTCGCTGTGCTGTATCTCTAAATAAAACAGTAACAATTTTAAAAATAGCTCCTCTGGGACCTTGACTGTCCCCTGAGAGGGAAAGGACCTTTGTCAAAACCCCAGCCATCTTCTCACTTTGCTCCTTTCAATATTCTGGGATATATGTCATTAGATGAGTGAGACTTAATCTGAAAATGTCCTGGTACATTAGCATGCTCGACCCGGTTTTCAATATTTTCCAATTCCTTCTCAATAAATACTAGCACAAAATTCTCATGTAGCCCCTCAGCCACTTACTCTGACTCCAGCACAAATTCCCTCCTTTACATTCGAGTCATTATTTTTACTTTATGCCTTGGGATTGCATTTGACCCTGCTCACCAAAGTCATTTTACCATCCTAATCACTTGCCTGAACTCTTTCCTGCTATCTTTATTTTCCACAAGACAACAGTCTGACTTTTAACTTCCCAAACTTAAGGAATACTTCCTTTTTTTCCCCTGACTAACGACACTCTTGGGTCATGCGGTTTCCTTACCTTACCATCCTCATCCCCTTACTCTTCCTGGAACATGCCGATCCTGAACTCTGATCAACTGGTCTTTAAACAACTCCCACCCGTCAGATCTGGACCTGTCCAGACAGCAACTTCTCCCAATCAACGCCCCTCAATCCTGTCTTATCCTGTCATAATTTGCCCCCATCAATTTAATTTCTCCTGCAAATCCTATTTTATCTTTAGTGATAACTATCTTGAAACATAATGAATTACGATAATATTCCCAAAATGTTCAGCCACCTGGCTTATTTCCCAAAACTAGGTACAGTATGCTCTGTCCTCTAAATATACTCTCCACATACGGTTCCAAGAACCTCTCTTGGATGCACTGAAGAAATCCCAACCCATCGAAGTTTCTTATATTAAGGATGTTGCTATGAATACTAGAGATGTTGAAGTCCCCCACCATGAAAACCCTGTTGTTTTTGAACACCTCTGTAATCTGGCTACATACCTGTTCCTTCACTTCTCAATTGCTATGTGCAGGGGAGGGGGGTTATAGCATAAACCTATTCTGTAATTGCATCTTACTTATTTTAGCTCCATCAAAATTGCCACTGTTGAGGAGCCATCCAGCATATCCTGAGTACTGCTGTGATAGCATTGGTTTTCGTTCAAACCTCCTTTCTATCATGTCTATAACAATAAAACCCAGGAATGCTGAGCTCTATTACATTTTTATGTTAAAAATATTAAATGTTAAGCATTGGTTCAGGCATGGCAGATGGAACAAATGACAGCATGTTTATAACAACTGAAAGCCCAAGGAGTTAGAATTCAAAACGAGTTAAGTTACAATGAAGTGCAAAGTGGGTTAACATTAGAAAAAGTGCAATTAGAGTAAATGGCTAAGGAGATGTTTTACTAAACCATGTGATAAAATTAAATAGGAATATTCTATATATTTGGTTTCTTTTACCTTTTTGAAGAATAGCTGTCAGATGCTCACCAAGAAGATGCTTCTCAACACTGGCAACCAACCACTTCCTAAAAAATCACCAATAATTACATTGTAGAGAGTTGTGGACTGTGCCTTCTCCCAGTTGACTCTGTCTACATGTCCTGTTGCCTCAGGAAAACAGCCAACATAATCAAAGGTCCCACCTACCCCAGTCATTCAGTATTCCTCCTCCTTCCCATTAGGCAGAAGATGCAAAACCACCAGACTGTAGGACAGTTTCCACCCCACTGTTATAGCACTCTCAAATGGATCTCTCACATAAAAAAAGAACTCCTGATCCCTCAGCCTACTCTGTCATCACTCTTGCACCTTATTTGGCTACCTCCACTGCACTCTCTGAAAGTGTTACATACATTCTGCATTTTTCCCTACTCTGCTTCTTCAGTGTCATTAAGTATGGGATGATGTATATGGAAGGCATGCAACAGCTTTTCACTGTACAGTGACAATAACAAAACTAAATACCAATACAATTTGGGGGCAGCATGGTAGCAGAGTAATTAACACAACACTTCACAGTACCAGCAACCAGGGTTCAATTTCCTCCGCTGCCTGTAAGGAGGTTGTACTTTCTTCCAGTAACTGTGTCAGTTTCCTCCAAGTGTGCCAGTTCCTTTCCACAGTTCAAAGATGTACTGGTTGGAGGTTAACTGATCATTGTAAATTGTCCTGTGATTAGGCTAGGATTAAACTGGGGGATCAGTGGGCAGAATGGCCAAAAACCAGAAGGACTTATTCTGTACTGTGTCTCAGTAAATACATTTTAAAAATATCTAGTCCACTAAGCTATTCACACAGAAGACAAAACAAAATATGCATCAATAACTTTCCCAATGGAAACTACTGCAGACGGAAGAGGCCCTGAAATCTAGCATCAGGTGATTCAATACAATCAAGCACATCAAGGATAAAATCAGGGCTAAATCAGAAAAAAGCAAGGAGGAGAGAATGAACAAAAATGAAAGTTTTTGAATAAAGCCATGACAAACAGGAGTCTAATCATTTAAAAAATTTGTACACCAAGATCAAACATAATCCATTCTCTCCTCAGCAGTCACCAGAAGAGATCACGTTGGTCTATTTCAAAAACATTTTCATGCTTCCAGACAGACCCTGCCTTGCTCCTAACTGTGTGGTTTATAATTTAAGGCTTCAACTGCAGGTAGTAATGCAAATATTTCTGCTACTTCTCTGCCCAAGACTCTGGTAGCTGTGAGCACTACACAAATCCAGTTTCTAAAATGATAACCTGCCACAGGACCATTATTTTTAGCCGGAAGGGTGCCACAGTAGTGTAGCACCCTGTATAATCACTACAAAGTAGAGTAGTGGTTAGCGTGATGCTAATACTGCTCAAGGGGTCAGAGTTCGGAGCTCAATTCCACCTGTAAGAACTTCTGTCCTTCCTGTTAACTTGTGGGTGTCCACAATATGTTTTTGAAAGTTACAAGACATCACATTCATAATAATGTCACAATGTCTGTATACAGTGATATAAACTCAGAATACAAGAGGTTGAGCTGTCAGGGACACCATGAGCATTTAACTAAGAGAGTTGAGTTTGCTTGTGTCAATCAGTAAACCTCCCACTGTTAGTTTATCCCGTTTTGCTTGGTGTCAGGAGTAGCTTGTGTCTTTCATCCTTACTCCTGGGCATTTGTAGGAATAATGATGAACAACCCAAAGTCTCTGCTTGTGCCACTTGGGACTCCAATTTAATACAGGGAACTTCTGTAAACAGGAAAAGCAACAGTAAGGAATAATGTTAAATGAATCAAGGAAGAAGAGAAACACAGAATGGTAAACATTAAGGGAGAAAGGGTAAAGAGATACAGAAATTTTCATTAAAAAATAAATCATATTCTTCAGAGGAAATGAGATTCCATATTGATAAAACTGCTCATTGGTAAAATAATTGTAAATTATTAAGGCAAAAAAGTAATTATTTTTTGATATTTACTTGCACTAAGCTTTTCCAATACTTTGTTTGAAACTAGTGGATTAGTTCCACAGGTTCACAGCATTGAAGGGACACACACCAGCATGCAAAAGAGCACCTTGTGGAAGAGCAGGATATTTTGTTTGGCAACTTAACACATCGATACTGAAGCTGTCATCAGGTTTTTCTATTAAAAGCAAGTGCCACCAGCTTCATTATTAATGCTAATACCCAAACAACAAAAACTTGTATTTCTTTTGTTTAACCAACTTTACTTTCAACGTCTCCCTTCAATACCTGAGGGCTACCACCTTTACATCGCACAATTCCCTTCCTTCCACACATGCACATGTGAATAACAGGGACAGTGCACGTGTACTGTATAGTTACATAGTCCAAATGAACAGAACTCAACAATCTCCCATCCTTTTTATCTATATATTAAAAAAATTAAATTTGAAAAAATATTTAAAGACAATCCAAATGTCCATTAGGATATGGGAATTAGTTCTAACCCTTGAAATTAATACAATTCATAAGGTACCAAATGCCTTCACTAAGGGCCTTTAACAGCACAAGAGCTGGAGCTCCCTTCTTTGTGAAACAGTCACCCAGTTGTTCCTTCGTGTTGACAATAGCACACGATGAACTTTCTGTGCTTGGAGAGGTTCTTTGTTGCTGCTTATCTGGAGACGAAGCTTCTTCTCTGTAACTTACTTGGTGGATTTTTTTGCAGTTGTCTGTAACACGTTATCAATAGACTGTCCTTCTTTGAGACATCATGGAAAAGCTCAGAGTAGAGTGTGGCCATAAAAAAGGCATTGTCAACACCTTCAGACACTGCAAGGGTTTCTCCCACCTGCATACTCGGTACGACTCTTCGGATCATTTCTGATTGCCAACAGAGAGGTGAAAATCTTTCCTCTTCCTCCATCAGTACAATAAAATGTCCCACTTGAGACCCTCCATCAGGAAGATTTCCAAGTGAGGCATCACTGAAGATAACGAGCCTCAGTGAGCTATCTTTTCCAAGCTGTTGAAACTTCAAGACTACTTTTTCAGATTGAATTCTGCACACAATGCCTCACGTGAAGTTTGTACTGTAGCATTTTTTGTGCAGGATGCCAAGTTGCAGGCATCAAACATGATGTCAGGTCTGTTCTATCTCTCTACCCATAGAATCTGACCTACCTTTGACCCAAGCTTCAGCTTCACTGAGGGGTGCATCCCACTGTACGACATGTGAGGATTCCATGCGGATTGTCTGAAGATTCCTGATGTATCTTTCTTGGTGCAGTTGTACTGTTCTGTCAACAGCAAGGATGTCTATCCCTACATAGCAGAATTTTGTCACGCTCCTCCTGTCCAACCTAATAGGCTTTGTGAGCCACCCCATATGAAGTCATCTACAAGCCTTCCAATCACATGATATCCTGAATCATGCTAGTAAAAAGTAGCTGGATCCACTTGTGACATCTTTCCACCTTTTCAACATTATTTCCTTGACCTTTTTATACCAGCAGACCATGCACACACTTCTTGAGTTTCCACAGTGTTCCTTCACTTCTGGCTTCAGGAGGGGATTCAACATAAATGTTACATGACAGCTCCATTCCCCATAAGAATGCGGATTTTATGTCCATGCAGTGAGTTTGCCAATGCTTATGACAGATTACTGAAAGAAATAATCAGAAAGACTCTGATGCACATGTTGGCAAGTCTTTACAGAATTTTTCTATGTTTTGTTCCTCAAAAGCCAGCAGATGTGCTGTTGAGACTTGTAGACGCTGTCTATTGGTCAATGTTTCCAACTTCCTCAAACACTCCACTATTTCTCCAACTTCTGATTTCATCCTGTTTTGCAGATTCAAATGACATCTCCTCAGTTACCAGCACATCTTCATGTTGACATTTCCCAGATGGTCTAGTCTTTTCAATACTTGGTTTAATATGAAGTCTGTCTACACATGATATGTTGACTGACCCTGAAGTGCCAGTGACCGTGACTTTTGTTTATCCTAGTGGTTTTGCCTGCTCATCCTAAGACTTCAGCTTTGTATAAGATACCAGTGTTTTGGTCTACAAATCTCAGTTTATCCTGTTTTCAGACTGAAACTTCAGTGTTGTCTTTGCATTTGTGATACTATCTGTTCAAGCAAGTTGGTTGAGTTCTCAACTGCTCTCTGTGTCAACGTTGTGCAACTCTGTTGGGTCCTGAGCTGCACTCTCCTCATCCCTGTCTGTGCTATGTGATCGTGTGCCATGTAAGTGTTTTTCATTTTTTTTGTATCTTTCTCCATGGAGTTCTGATGGTCTTCAGTTTGTGCTTTACGTAGTTTGGAATGATGCACTCTCACATATGTACCTCCATGTCTTATGAATACCACAACTCCATCCTGATCTATGACAACACCACGACCTTTCCATTCTGTACAGTCCACCCTTTTTGTCCCGTCTCATATTTCTCGTCTGTAGGATGTAGCTGTGCCTCAGCACTCTTCAAATTCTCTCTGAACACTCTGCCTCAGTGAAGGCCTTCCTTGATACATGCAGTGCTGAAATATATTTCCCAAACCATTCATTCCTTGTAGTGCCCTCTAGAGCAGGTGGTCTGTCAACCAGTACAGAGGGAAAGTTTGGATTCTGACTGAACACCAAATGATACAGGTTACAGCCACCTACACTGTACGTGGTATTCTTCACCGTAAGGGCCCAGTCCTGGGCTGTGTTCCAATCATAGCCATTGCTTTTCTTTACCTTCAGCATTACTCCAGTAAGCATTTGATTGTGTCACTCCTGAAGCCCAAAGTCTATATGCTACTGTTGGTTTTGTCGCTATGTTCTCTGCCATATCTCTGAATTCACCATTATTAAATTCTTCACCATCATCACTGAATACTTTGAGGTGGGCCATTCACACTTACCCAGAAATGAATGAAGTATTATTTTACTGTCTCTGAGGGTCTGTTTATATTTACAATGCTACCAGCACTGAAACACGTGTACTCATCAATGACATGGAGATACTACCCTCTTTGCTCCAGTTCATGTAGGTCTACAACTACTGTTTCATTGTATTCAGTTGCTAGTGGCACACCGACCACAGACTTGGGCTTTCCAAACTTTTGTTCAAAATCAGTAATATAATCAGCCATATTTTTAGAATTGTCTATAAATTTTGTCTGGCTGAATATGCCTTAAAAATCTGACCCTTTTCTTCCTTCAAAAAATCTGAGTCAAGTGTATTTATTAGCAAATTCATACCATCATCTCTATTCAAGTCTTCCACCGAAATTCCCATTGCAGTCTCTCTTGCTCTTCCTGAAAGTGGCAACGCAAAGTCTTCTCCAATTCTGTAACATGAGTCCATATTCCAATTTCATTTTTCCAGCTTTCTTAAGGCTTGTTTTCATAAAATGTTGGTGGGATCCTGTAATTGGACACCATCCTCTTCTACCGCTGTTAATGCTCAAACAGGAAGGACACAGTTTCCCTCTGTTGAAACAACTTCACTTTCAACATCTCCCTTCAATATTTGAGGGCCACCTTCTTTACATCTTGCAATTCCTCTCTTTCCACACACACACACAACAGCATGTGTACTAAATTCTTACATATCCAAATGAACAGAACTCAACAATTACTTTACAGAAGTGCAGGCTGATTAACACTGGCCATCTGGTTTTGAGTTTAAAAATATCAGTCCATCACAAATACACCTGGTAACAGCAACAATATTACATCCCTATATTTAGGCAAATACACAAAAGGTGATATAACTTATGAGTCGACCTTCCAATGATTGCAAGCATACCATTCATACTGCACCATGCCTGGCGCTTCCTCACTGTAAACTTATTTTTCCACTCTTCCTTTATTTAGAAGCTTTGAATAGTTAGGCCTCCAGATTTCCAATCACCTCGGTCCTGGACCCTCAGATTCATGGACATTGGGCCTCCAACCTCCAAGTCCCTGGCTCAGACTCACAGACTTCCAACCTCTGGACACACTGAGCTGAGGGCTTAAACCTTTAGACCTTGACCTCTGGACTTGCCACCTTCAGTCTTTGACCTTCAGGCTTAAGACTCTAGCCAGCTCTCATGCCTCCTCACTAATGGACCTCAGACCTGTGGTGTGTTGGGAGTGTGGGGGAAGGGTCACCAGTCCTTGTTCATGGGGCCTGCTGACTTTGATGATTGGCCACAGGGATCACTGGCCTTCATCTTCAGCACCTGCTGACCTGACTTTGGTCAACTGGGATTGCTAGCCTTCAACTGTAGAGTGCTCCAACCTGGACTCCGCCCACTGCCTCCTACCTGACTCTTCATTTACTGCCCCGACCTCTAATTGCCTCCTCATCCCAATCCTTGAACTCTTATTTCTCCTATAATACCTTGTGCTGTCTCCAACACCATTCCTAAGAATCTAAAAAAAAATCTACTTCTGAGTCACCACCTTGATTGACAGTGCAGCACTGCATCATCATGACTGGACATCTACATGCACATGGGAATGGGAGAGGGCAAGGAGCAGCTCATCTGATCCACTTGCCATCTTCACCCTCTCTTCATTAAAGAAAGTCAAACATCTTCAATCACATACATGCTAGACTGGAGTGAAAGTTTTGAGGCCATTCAACCTAACAATGTTCACTGAAGAATCAGAAGTTAATGCAGATCTCTCAAATTCATTACAGAAACAATGCATTGGGAAAAATGAAGCCAAGAGGTAGAAGTTAATTTAAGGAACAATACCTGGTTTAAGAAAAGGAGCTACATTCTACCCCCAAATCTGAAAATCACGTTAATCCTTTTGCTATGCTTATGTTTCTCACGGTCCCAGAACTAATGCTACACAATTAGGAAAACTCACCAACGTCTCAACGTTCTGAGGAGCCTGAAGAGAGCTGGACTATGCACATCTAAACTCACGTCATTCTACAGATGCGCAGTAGACAGCAGCTTAACAAGCTACATCACTGAATGGTACAGAAACTGCTCTGCAACAGACAGGAAATCTCTATAATGGGTATCCAAAACTGCCTAAGACATCACTGGAAGCAGCATACCCACAATCCAGGACACATATACAGAAAGGTGTCAGAAAAGGGCCAGTAACATGACATAAGTAAACAAGGTGAGGAGGTTCTGAAGAGAGATATTAGTTAGCTAGATAGAAAACTGAGAAACAGGACCTCTAGGGTAGTAATCTCTGGATTGCTGCCCGTGCCAAATGGCAGTGAGAGTATGAACATGATGATTTAGCAGATGAATGGCAGGGGACTGAGGAACTAATGAAGGAAGCAGGGTTCAGATTTATGGATCATTTGGATCTCTTTTTGGGAAGGTATGACCTGTACAAAAGGTATGGGTTACAACTGAATTGGAGAGGGTCCAATGTCCTTGTGGGCAAGTTGGCTAAAGTTGTTAGGGTGGGTTTAAGCCAACTTGGAAGGGGATGGGAACTAGAGTGATAGTACTGAAGATGAGTAGTTGGTTTTACAGAGGCAATGTGTAGTGAGATTCCTCGCAAGGAGTGGCTAATGTTAGGACAAAATTACAGCCAACATGATGAGAGTTGAAATATGAGACACAATTGAAAAAAGTGAACACAGGACTAAAGGTGTTAAATCTGAATGCATACAGTATACAGAATAAGGATGATGAACTTGTAGCAGTTACAGATTGGCATGCATGATGTTGCAGACATCACTGAATCATGCCTGAAAGAAGATTATAGCTGGGAGCTTAACATCCAAGGATACGCATTGTATCAAGAGGACAAGGAAGGAAGGCAGAAGGGGTAGTGTGGCTCTTAGAACAAAGATGAGGAGAAATTCCTTTAGCCAGAGAGTGGTGAATCTGTGGAATTCTTTGCCTCAGGCAGCTGTGGAAGCCAAGTCTTTAAGTATATTTCAGACAGAGGTTGATAGATTCTCAATTGGTCAGGGCATGAAAGTATATGGGAAGAAGGCAAGAGATTGTGGCAGAGAGGAAAATGAGATCAATGACAAGGAAATGGTGGAGCAGACGCGATGGGCCAATGGCCTAATTCTGCTCATCTTATTGTAACATCATGAAGCATTCTACCCACCTTGGTCATGGACTATTTGCCCCACCCCATCAGGAGGGAGGCCAGGTCCACCAGACTCAAAAACAGTTCCTTTCCTCAAGTAAGGCTGATCAATACCTCCATCCACTAACCCACCCCTAACTACAACTGCTTTATCATTTCCTGTCACTTATGTTCTGGAAATAACATTAAACAATTTTGAATATTAGCCCCCTTCAAATGAGTAATCTTTATCTGTTTATTGAATTGAATTCTTATAATATTTATTGGCATAGTCACTAATGGGAAAGCAAAGGCAATTACTCACTGTGTGCTTTGTTCCAGGTATGTAATTACTCGGTCCATTTCTTCCTCTAGGCGCTTGTTTACATGGTGAAGATATTCTGGAACCTAGGTTCAAATCATAGAAGTAAAATGAACATTGTCTCCAAACATTGTGCTAGTTAAGAACATTTGTTAAGCATCTGTTACTTGCCTCCCTTTCTTGCATTAATCTTTGTCCTTCTGCTACATATAAACAATTGGTCTCCTCCAAAAATCTTTGTTCGAATGATTCCTGGTAAACCTGTTTGATGCAAACGGTGACTTGTCAAGCTTTCCATAGAAAAAGATCTATCTGAGGATCCAAACTTCCCTTACCTGCAGATCAGAAAGCATACTCAGCAAGCTTCGTATCAGACTTCTGTCCACAGCCTCACCATTTCGTTCCTTTTCAATCAATAGAAGGATTCCATCAATGGTTTTGTTCTGCACAGTTTTGTCATTGATGATATGGGTTCGGAACAGCTCCAAGCCTATGTCCCTGACGGTATTTAAGCACAAAATGAAATCGTTACTGGATAAGTGCACTATCTAACACACTAAAGGGCATATAAACTCCCTACAGCATTAATTCCATTAAAATTAATACGGAAACGTTAAGTAGGCCCTTTCCTTTTTTGTTTCTTTACTAACCATATAGTCCAATTAAGAATTATAAAGCTCAATCACATATTATGTACTGTTTGTAATTTCATGGTTCTGATTTGTAACAGGGAAACACATCAAGTAGCATCCACCCAAACAAGATTTCTTAAGTTTGGCTGGACCGGGGGCTGTCTTCCCCTGGATTAAGCCGCCAGCTGAACCTGAGGGTTACAACTGTGGGGGCTCGCCCGGGATTGATTTCATGGGATGCCGAGTGATTACCCTGAGCATTGAACCATTGGGGTAGATATTCGTACTCTGGATGAATCATTAATTCACCTGTTAAGTACTGTTAAAAGGTGTGATTGCAGGGTGGAGCTTTGATAAAATGGTGGGCACAGCTCTCGTTTCAAGGCAGACCGGTGCTGACGTAGTGGCAGCGGGGCTGGCCGAATCAGAAGTCAAGTTTCCTGTAGCTGGGGGTAGAGATTTCAAAGGCAGGGTTCTATCATTTCTGAGGAGTAAGGGGAAGGTGTGGTCAGACTTGGAATGTCAAATTAATCCCCATCCCCCAGGGGAGAGTGAGACTTCTGAGGTAGTACCTGCCCTTACCTCTCTGGCAGATAAATGGAAAAATACCCAGGTCTCAAGTCCCTACTATGGTGGGCTCCGCCTATTCTCTGGAATAACACCCACCCCTAAAGGGGAAGAGGAGTATGAGACCTAGGCGAAGCAGAGCTCTCAGTTGTCAGATGAGTGGCAGTGCTCTGATGACGTAAACTGACAGAGATTGATTGAGAGCATGAGTGAGCGGGCTGCTGACATTGTGAGAACCGTCAGGATGCAGTATCCCCTAGCAATCATGAGCAATTACATGCAAGCACTGGAAAACGCTTTTGGCCTGACAGGAAACCCAATGAAGCTCATGGCGGGGTTTCAGGACATGTGTCAGGAGAATGGGGAGAAACTACTGGAAAAAGGGGGAAAGTTAACCACTGAGTCATTCAACTTCGGGGACTCCCCAGTTCCTGCTGGTTGGGAGATGAGATTGGTAGAGATGTTGAAGCTGGAAAGTGTCTTTTCCACTGACCAGTTTGATGTGGGTTGTTCTAAGAGCACTCGTCACACTATCCGGGTGACCAAGGTCACCCCATTTAGGGAGAGGTTGTGGCGATTGGCCCCTGCAGAGGTAGACGATGTTCGGCAGCATCTGTGTAAGTTGAAGGAAGCTGGGATCATCACTGAGTCCTGAAGCCCCTATGCATCCCCAATAATAGTGGCCCGAAAGAAGAATGGGAAGGTACGGATGCATGTGGATTATAGGACTCTGAACAGGCACACCGTCCCTGATCAGTATATGGTCCCAAGGATCGAAGACATGCTGGCCTGTCTGAGTGGTGCGAAGTGGTTCAGTGTGCTGGACTTGAGGCGTGGACATTACCAGATCCCCATTAGTGAGGCAGACAAAGAGAAGATGATATTGATATATCCCCTAGGATTCTTCCAGTTTGAAAGGATGCCCCAGGGCAAATTTGGAGCCCCTGCAACCTTCCAGTGGGTCATAGAGAAGATGCTGGGGTTATGAACTTGCTTGAGGGCGTGGTGTATCTGAATGGCCTCATAGTGTTTGGATCCATCTTAGAAAAATATGAAGCCAGGCTACTGAAGGTGCTCGGCTGCCTGAAAGCTGAAGGGTTAAAACTTTCCCTGGACAAGTGCCAGTTCTGCCAAATTTTTGTTAGCTATATTGGACGCATAGTTTCATGGGATGGAGAAGCCAGATCCGGCTAAGATCGAGATGGTTACCACTTGGGCAAGACTCCAGACTGTTAGCGCTCTGCGCTCATTCTTCAGGTTCTGTGGTTACCGAGATTTATGAAGGTGAGCCACCCATTGAGTCAGCTTCTGTGCGATTACCCTCCCTTGGGGAAGAAAGGGGGGGAATAAAAGGACAGGAGGGAGGAGAGTATCTTAGCCCGTCGGAGCCCTTTGGACTGAGGTGGGATGCAAAATGAGGCCTTTCCGTCGCTGAAGGAGCTGCTGACCCAGGCGCCGGTGCTTGCTTTTGCGGACCCCCGATTGCTGTACGTACTGCACATGGATGCCAGCCAAGAGGGCTTAGGGGGCATCCTGTATCTGGATCGAGGCGCCAGGTTGAGACCCATTGCATTTGTCAGCTGGAGTCTCTCACCCTCTAAGAAAAACTATCCCATGCACGTTAGAATTTCTGGCATTGAACTGAGCAGTGGTGCATAAGCTGAGTGGGCCAAATTTGAGGTGAGGATGAACAACCACCCTCCAACTTATATTCTGACCTCAGCGAAACCGGATGCCACAGGCCATCAGTGGTTGGCGGCATTGTCTGCCTATGATTTCAGCCTTAAGTACTGGCTGGGAAGCAGGAACATTGATGCTGATGCTTTGTCCCGACGGGCGCATGAGGGACTGGTCAGGGACGAGGAGTGGGAGAGCGTTCCTGCCCTGGGGGTGAAGGCCATTTTCAGTTTGCCATCACCATGAAGGCAGAGGGAAAGGAGGGGCAGGATCGAGCGGTGGATCAATTGGGAGCTGCTGGAATTGGGAAATGGCAGCTGCTCAGCGAGATGACCTGGGCATCGGTACATCTGGTCAACAGTTGAAAAGGGAGACATGGCTCAGTCAGAGAAGACGAAACATTACTGTGAGAATGGCCTCGGTTGGAATTGTGGAACCAGATCTTATACTGGGTCACATCACCTCCGGACCGACCTCGGCGTTGCCAGCTGGTTCTGCCTGAGAAGTATCGGAGGATTGCGTTGAAGTCACTTCATGATGATTCTGGACATCTGGGGGTTGGAAAGACTATGGATTGCTCAGAGACCAGTTTTACTGGCCCCAGATGAAGTCGGAGGTTGAAGAATACCACAAGTCGTGCATTCAATGCATACGGTCGAAGACGCTGCCTAGTCCCCCTTGCAGAGTGTGAGGCCCTTGGACCTGGTGTGTATGGATTCCTGTCAATAGAACCCGATGCCAGCAACACGGTGAATGTCTTAGTCATCACAGACCACACCACCAGGTATGCTCAGGCTTTTCCTACCAGGGACCAGAGGGCATCCACGGTGGCTGAACTGTTATGGGAGAAGTATTTCATTTATTATGCCCTTCCCAGGCGGATACATAGTGATCAGGGATGGGATTTCGAGAGCAGCCTCATCCACGAGCTACCAGGCATGCTTGGAGTAGAGAAGTCGACGACCACGCCCTATCATCCGCAGGGTGATCCCCAGCCTGAGATGTTTAATCGGACCTTGCTAGACATGCTCAGCACCCTGGAGATCAGCAAGAAGAGCAAGTGGAGTCAATGTATTGCTTATCTGGTCCACAGTTACAACTGCACCTGAAATGAAGCTACTGGGTACTCACCATACTATCTGCTGTTCGAGAGTGAGGTGAGGTTGCCCACTGACATTTGCTTTGGGACTGACGGGGGTGACTTACCACCGAAGACTTATCTGAAGTATGTGCCTGATATGAGAAGAGAGCTGAAAAGGGCTTATGAATTAGCTGAGGCCGTGGCTGCCAAGCAGAATCAAGGAAATAAGAGGAGGTACGATCAACAGGTGAGGTTCTCCCAACTCCTGCTGGGAGACTGAGTCCTCAGAAGGAATTTGGGGCTACTTGGGAAGCATAAGTTGGCTGACTGCTGGGCGCCCCTATGTGGTGGTGAGTCAGGTGCCAAACCTGCCAGTTTTCTGGGTGAAACCAGAGGATGGGAATGGGCCTGTCAAGATTCTCCATTGGAACCTGCTGCCCCAGAACAAGAGGTGTAGGTAGATCCAGAGCCTACACCTAATGAGGACTCTGCAGAAGTGTGTCGTATCTGCAGGGCCCATAGCAGGAGAGTTTAAGCTGGCCCCCACCTGAGAGGGATACTGATTCGGAAGGTGTGGTATATGCTGCCTTTTGCTAACTCCCCATCGATTGAGGAAGAGACTTCCAGCCCTTCTCCTGCTGAGTCAGGTGAAATTGGAGGGTGGGGAGGCTATCTGTGGACAGCCTGTGTGACAATGAGACCCTGCAAGGGATGAAGAGGGGGTTGGTCACAGGACAGAGGGGTCCGAGTTGCCGCTGGGCACAAGTGAGAGGCCGGGTGAAGCCTTGCCAGATACCAGAAGTATCCCCAGTAGTGTCGGAACCTGAAGAATTAGGTGAGGGGGAATGGAGGTCTCAGAGAATTAGGAGATCACCGGATAGGCTGGCCTATATAACACCAGGGGAACAGAGTGTGACCATTACAATTTTGGGCAGCTATGTCACTGCCTTTCACACCTGTGTTGGACTTGGTGTTTTGCAGGAAGGGTTGGCAAATTATCTCAATGTCATGAGGATGTGACTAAATTTGGTTGGGGGAGGGGGAAGAGTGTAGCGCACTGTAATGTTTCACTGCTAATATAATGGTTTCTCTGTAGCAGCAGTGTTTGGGTTATGATTAGAGATAACAGGGGCTTTGGAATGTGTGCCATCCAATGAGAGGCATGTTGTTTCTTTCTTATGGGTCTGAAAGAAAGGATTCATGGTCTTTTGTCGGCAAGAGATGAAGAGAGAAGACTCAAATGGAGAGAGTTGGTAGACTGCTTGATGGAGTGGACGGAGCAAGAGTCCAAGGGTCGGCCACAGTCAGAAGAGGTCAATGGGGAACGAACAGACAAAATCATGAGCCCCAACATTGCGCATTAGACTGTTTCCTGAGAATGGGCCCTCTTCCTTTTTTGTTTCTTTACTAACCATAAGAATTACAAAGCTCAATAGTTAATTGCATATTGTGTACTGTTTGTTATTTCATGGTGCTAATTTGTAACAGGGGACACATCACACAGCATCCACCCAATAAAGATTCCTTAAGTTTGGCCGGGCCGGGGGCTGTCTCCCCTTAGATTAATCCACCAGCTGAACCTGAGGGTTACAGGTATATTTCACACAGTTAATAATAGAAGCATAAAGTATAGATACATAAAGAACAAATCTAAGGAAGTCAATGTTTTTTTAATATGGATTTGCTAAATCTGTTTGTCGGCACCAAACTAGGAAATGTGACGACAGAAGAGGATGAAGAGATTTACCAGTTCAATTTTGGGATGAGTTACACTGAAGAGCTGGAGAAGCTAGACTGAGAGGCTGTGAAGAGGTCTGTTACAGCAAACTGTTCCAAATGTCAGAAGGGTAAAGTACCTTAGAATGAACCTTGTGTCTCAAGTGGGCTCCCATAAATAACAGCATCAATACTTCAGAGCCACAATGAGATCCTATCTGGAAGGAGTCAAAAGACTGGAGATGCTGGAATCTGGAGTAACCATCTGCTCAGAGGGTCAAGTAGTATCAAGTCGGCGAAAGGGATTGTTGACATTTCGGATCAAAACCAAAGTGCAGGTCTAGAAGGAATTGGCTCGACAATTTGCATTTGTGTAGCTACTTCAGTGTGATTAAACTTCAAGATAAGATATTTTGAACCAGACAAGAAGTCAAAAAAATGAGCAGCATAATTGATTTTATAATTGTTTTGAAAAGAAAAGCCAGAGTACAACATAAATCACTTATCCCATGGTAGGCAGATGACTGGATAATAATGTGCATACAGATGTTAAGTATGTGTGTTCAAAACCCACAGTTAACAGACAAATCAAATCAAAGACACGCTGCTTACTCACCAGATAGATGGAAGCATTGAACTCTGGAGGACATAAGTTCGGTCAAGAAACAGGAAAATGCTCCTGATCATTATCTGCAGATAAATAGAAATGTCAAAAACAAAGATACTCAGTGGCATATTAGGCACATCTGCTTGTTAATGCTTACATCTAACCTGCCAATCACGTGACAGCAACTCAAGAGGTTCAGTTGTTGTTCAGACCCGACATCAGAATTGGGAAAAATGTGATTTTTTCTGTGGATAATTATTGGTGTCAGCCAGGGTGGTTTGAGAATCTCAGAAACTGCTGATCTCCTGGGATTGTCACGCACAACAGGCTCCAGAGTTTACATAGAATGATGTGAAAAACAGAAAACATCCAGTGAGCGGCAGTACTATGGGCAGAAACATCTTATCAATTGGAGAGGTCAGAGGAGAATGGCCAGTGGCCAGACTGGTTCAAGCTGACATAAAGGTGATAGCAATTCACATAACCACATGTCACAATAGTGAAAGCACCTCCGAATGCACATGTCAAACCTTGAAATGGATGGGTTATGGTAGCAGAAGACCATGAACATACAGTCAGTGGCCACATTATTAGTTATAGGAAGTACCCAATAAACTGGCCACTAAGTGTATAATCAGGAACAAGTAAATATTACTGTATTCAAAAACAAAAGGCAAAACATTTGCTGAGAACAGAAACTCATTCACGGATGACCAACTTACCATTTGCTGACAGTGATCCTGCCAACATTTGTTAATTTTTTTCAAAAACAAACTGCTATCCAGTGAATCTGTGGAAAACAAGGTTAAGGAATAGGCAGCAGCATAATAACAAGAGTATGCTTGGAACAATCTATAGGCAGAGTATTTGCAGAATCGTTAAAGAAGATAGCTTTTAATCAAACATGAATCCTGTCTGCTCTGTCATTTAACAAAATCATGGTCGAATCAATCAGAACCTAACAACGTCATCACTTGCTTTCCTAATTCGACCCCAAGTATATTCACTGCCCCTACCTTCACTGTCTGTTCCTCTGATTTCCAGACTCATGGTCTTCAGAGACAAAAAAAAGTTTTATCGTAGTCAACAATTTCTTTTTACACCATGAATGCAGTGCAAGATTCTCCCACAAGAGGAAGCACTTACAGGACTGCTTTGAGTCGGGGTGGTCTGGGATTCATCTTTGTTCTCAAGTCTGAATGAATACGACAGTTTTCACTGACTTCATTAAAACCTTTGTGGAGAAGTGTATGCCTACAAGAACATACCGTACATACCTGAATCAAAGGCCTTGGATATGAACCAGGAGATTTGTAGCCTGTTGAGGGCTAGATCTGTGGCATTCAAGACCAGGATTCTAGGAGGTGGACAGGTGTGACTTACTGAGGACTACCTCAAGAGCAAAAGAACAATTCCAAATTAGGTTAGAGGCAGCATCGAATGCACGTCAACTCTGGCAAGGTTTGCAGCCCATTACTTCCTTCAAAGTGAAATCTAACATCATGAATGGCAGTGATGCTTCACTTCCAGATGAGCTCACTGTTTTTTATGCTTGTTTTGAAAAAGAGATTAAAATGACAGCTCTGAGGATCCTTACAGCATCAGTGACTCTGTGATCTCTGTCTTGGAGGTGGATGTCAGAAAGGCTTTCAAGAGGGTAAACCCTTGCAAGGCAATAGGTTCCAATGGTGTACATGGTAGGGCTTTGAAAACCTGTGCCAACCAACTGGCGGGTATGTTTAAAGACATTTTCAATCCCTCATTGCTAGTTGGTAGTTCTAACCTGCTTCAAAAGGGCAAGAATCATATTAATGTCCAAAAGCCTGGTGAGCCGTCTTAATGACTGTTTTCCAGGAGCACTCACATTTACGGTGATGAAATACTTTGAGAGGTTGATTATGGTTAGTAACTCTGCCTCAGTAAGGACCTGGACCCACTGCAATTGGCCTACTGCCACAACAGGTCTACCTCACTGACAATCAACATCAACACACCTCAAAGATGTGTGCTTAGCCCACTGCTCTATCCTCTCTACATCCATGACTGGATGGCTAGGCACAGATGAAATGTCATTTATGTATTTGCTGATGACACAACTATTGTTGGCAGAATTTCAGATAGTGTCAAGAAGGCATACAGGAGTGAGATAAATCAGCTGGTAGAGTGGTGTCGCAGAAAACAATCTTGCTCTCTCATCTTCTTCAGTTGTCCATCAGAACCCGATGAGGACATCCACTCCTTTAATGGTGAGATCTTTGATGACTATACAGTCCTATCCTGGACCCACAAGTTTTATTGCAGGTGGGACATGTATATGTAGTAGTGGTGATAGTGATGGCAACCATGGCTGCATTTCTCCTGGCTCTCTTCCGTTGTCTTCTGGTTGTTCTTTCCATCACCAGAATATGAAACCCATCCCTACACAACTGTCTCCAAGTGTTATGGTCAGCAGCAACATACTCCAGGTCCTCAGGTCAGATCTTGCACTTCCTGAAAGCGTTCTTCATCTGATCCTTATAGCACTTCTTCGGCCCTCCAGCTCAGCGTTGACCATGATGTAGCTGGCCGTATAATACTTTGCGGGGTAGCCGACATGGGGGCATCCTTATCACATACCTCAGCCACTGCAGCTGACGCTGTCAGTAGTGCCATCTTTCAAGTATCTGGGGAGCATTCTCTCTGAGGATAGCAGCATTGACAACAACACCCAGAGCTGCATTAAACAGGCATCAGCTGCCTTTGGGAGACTCCAGCGTACAGTCTTTCAGAACAGGAGCCTTCATCCCTCCACAAAGGTCGCTGTATACCAAGCGATCTGTGTCACCACCCTCTTTTACAGCTGTGAAACTTGGGTAGCTTCCACATAAGCTGCCTTCACTGCATCCTGGGAATTACCTGGTGTGAGCGGGTGCCTCACACTGAAATACTCGTAAAGACCAATTGCAGAAGTATTGAGGCCATGATCGCCCAGCGTCAACCTTGCTCTCAATGTCAGTAAGACTGAAGAATTGATTGTGGACTTCAGAAAGGGTAAGATGAGGGAACACACACCAGTGATCAGAAGTGGAAAAGGTGAACATTTTCAAATTCCTGGGTGTCCGCATCCCTGAGGGTCGATCCTGGGCTCAACATATAGATGCAGTTAGAAAGAAGGCGTGATAGTGGCTATATTTCATTTGAAGTTTGAGGAGAATTGGTATGTCATCAAAGACATTTGCAAGTTTCTACAGATGTACTGTGGAGAGCATCCTAAATGGCTACATCACCGTCTGGTATTGGGAGGGAGTGGGGTCCCACTGCACGAAAGCAAAATAAGCTGCAAGAAGTTGTAAACTATTCAGCTCTATCATGGGCACCAGCCTTCCCAGCATCCAGGACATCATCGAGTGGTGATGCATTAAGGACTCCCGTCACCAAGGACATGCCCTCTTCTCATTGCTATTATCAAGGAGGAGTTACAGCAGCCTGAAAGAACACACTCAACCATTCAGGAACAGCTTCTTCCCCTCTGCCATCCAATTTCTGAATGGACATTAAACCACATAACCATATAACAATTACAGCACTGAAACAGGCCATCTCGGCCCCAGTCCATGCCGAACGCTTACTCTCACCTAGTCCCACTGACCCACACTCAGCCCATAACCCTCCATTTCTTTCCTGTTCATATACCTATCCAATTTTACTTTAAATAACCCATTAACACTACCTCACTACTTTTTTTTTTGCACTACTTATTTCAATTTTTAAATACATTTATGTACATATCTTACAGTAACTTAGTTTTTATTACTATATATTGCAAAGTACCATAGATCTCAAGACATGTGCCTGTGATATTAAACCTGATTCTGATGTATTTCAGTTATCAGGACTCCTCAGGATCTTATCTCAGTTAAGGCCCGTGTGACGTTTCTAAACAAGCCTTATCTGACAAACCTTTCCACGTAAGACACATCAGTTCTTAAAACTTCTTTGAACTATTTCCAACACCATTCCTTAAATAAGATCACTAGTATAGAGAGTATTTGAGAAGTGGTCCAATTAATGCCCTATATAACTGAAGCATTACCTCCCCACTTTTGTATTTAATTCCCCTTACAAATGATGACATTTATTTATTGAGATACAGTGCAGAATACGGCTTTCCTGTCCTTCGAGCCACGTTGTTAGCAATCCCTGGATTTAACCCTAGACAATTTACAATGACCAATTAACCTACCAACTGTTATGTTTTTGGATTGTGGGAAGAAACTGAAACTCCATTTGGCTAACATTTGCCCACTCACTTGATGTATCTACATGCCTCTACAGATTTCCATTGCCTCGCCCCAACTTTCTTTTGTACTCACTTGTGTCATCAGCAACCATGCCTTTGCTGCATTCATTCAGGTTATTAAGAGCTGAGGCTCCAGCACTGATCCAAATGACACACTGCTTGTCACATCTTGTCAAGCAGAAAAGAGTGATTTGTACTTTCTCTGGTTCCTCATCATTAGCCAGTCTTCTCACCCTGCCAATACTTATTTTCCTGCAGTAACTTTCTGGAAATCTAAGTACATCCATGTGTTATTTCTTCAAAAAGCTTAAAAAGAATTGGCCAAACATGGTTTGTTTTTCACAAAATTATACTGACTTATCAATTTTTTTTAAAACAATAACTCTGGTATAAGCGCATTAATTATAGTTTCTAACATCTTACAGATAGTCTCCAGTTCATAACCTGAACTATCAGTAAGTCAGAAATAAACCGTAAATTAACCATAGCAGTGTGTGGGAGAGGATCACAGGAACAGCTGTGATTGGAGAACAGACACATGGATAGAAAGGCAACCAGTCCATCTCATTGATTCAATGAGAGAGATAGCAAGCCTACTCAACACTGCTTGGCTCAATCTTGCAACCAAATATTGCAGCAAAGCCAAACTCATTCACTTTACCAGCTTCATTAACACTCATTTGTATGTACAGGGTATTCAAAACCTAATGAGGAACTGTACCTATAACTGACAGTTGAATTAGCTGGCCTGTAGTTTCCTGCTTTCTATTTTCCTCTTTTTCTTAATAAAGGAATTACACCGTTTTTCCAATCTAATGGATTCATCTCCATTTCTCAGGTATTTAGGAAATTTAAATCAAGGTGTCAACTTTCATGTTAGTCATTTCTTGTAAGACCCTCGGATGAAGACAATCAGGACCCAGAGATTTCTCAGCTGTAGCTTCATCAAATTAATCAGTACCACTTTCCTTATATTCTAAGGTTATGCCCTCTGGTCCTAGACCACCCCCCCCCACACTATGGGAAACATCTTTTTCATGTCCACTCTATCTGGGTCTTTCAATATTCCATAGGCTTCAATGAGATCTTCCCTCATTCTCCTCAACTCCAGTGAAAACAAGTCCAGAGCCATCAAGCATTCCCACAATTCTTTCATTCCTGGGTTCATTCTTGTGAACCTCTTTTGGACCTTTTCCATCGCTAGTACATCCTTTCTTAGATAAGGGGGCAAAAACTGCTCACAATATTCCGAGTGCAGTCTGACCAAGGGAAGTGGTATTAATTAATTAAATGAAGCTAAGGCTGAGAAATCCAACATCTTATAAGCTTCAACATTACATCCTTGCTTTAACATTCTGATCCTCTCGAAATAAATGCTATTTTTGCATTTGCCTTCCTCACCACCAACTCAACCTTTAAGGAATCCTGCATGAGGGCTTCCAAGTCTCTTTGCACCTCAGATTTCTGAATTTTCTTTCCATTTAGAAAATAGTCTACACCTTTATTCTTTCTACCAAAATGCATGACCATATATTTCCCTACACTATATTCCATCTGCCACTTCTTTTCCCATTCTCTTAAACTGTCTAAGTACTTCTACAAAGCCACTAGTCACCAGCTAGATTGTGGTAGGTACAATGTAAGATTACACTTGTGAATACTATTGTGCTCTGTGAAAGCAATGATGTTCAGTGGTGGTAAATGAAATTCTTGCTCTGGTGGTAAAAGCTGCTTAGATAATAAGAATCAAAAGGAACGCATAACATTTAAAGCAGCACCTTACTTGAATGTGGAGAACTTTAACAGTCACTGATGTACTTTTCAATGATCTGCAATAATTGTACTTATCTGAGATTCAACACAATACAAACAAAAATGAAACGTATCTGACCCTGAGGGCAAGGTAAACTCACAGTCAAATAAAAGGATATTCTTGGAATTGTTGAATCTTTGCCTTGACATGGTCTTCACACACCTGTCGAAGTTGTTTATACAGTGTTGCTGACACCTTATAAGAACACAGATTCTCAACAGCCTGTGTGTAACAGAAAAGTGAATCAACACATGAACAAAATTTCAATCTCACTGTGCTCTGAGATATACAAAATACTAACAGTTACGCGAACTGTCCTCTACCCCTTCTGGATCTATCTCCATCTCAGGAGACTAATTATCCACTGACATTTGCTGTAAGGATGCCATCCTATTCTCTCAATTTCTCTTTCTCTGTTGTATCTGTTCTCAAATGAAGCTTTCTTTTCCAGCTAAAATGCTGTCCTCTCTTAGAAAATGTGGCTTTGCCTCTACTGTAACTGGCGGAGTCCTCAGCTGCATTACCTACAATTCTCACACTTTTGCTCTCAGTGTACCATCCCAAGGCACAACAGAGGTGGAGTTCCTTTATCTTTCACCATCCCTGTGTCTGCATCCTGCACATTCTTTGTGTTAGCTCTGCAGCTACAATGTGATCACACCACCAGCCACATCTTCCCTCCCATCCTTTCTGTTCTCTCTATGACTCACTGCTACATTCATCCCTGCCCAATCCCTGTTTGGTCTCACTGATTGCAGTCGAAGGGACACATGAAGGGCTGCTTAGATGCTACGGTGGTGGTGAGGAAAGAGATGAAGGAACACTTTACCCTGCAATTGTAGGAGGTGCAACATCCCTTTAAATCAGTGAGACCAGAGATGGCACACTTAGCCAAGTATCAGCACCTTGTAAATCTTGAGCTCTCAGTTGCAAGCCATTTCAACTTCCCTCCCCATTCCCACACCAACCTGTCTATCCTTGGCCTTCTGCTCTGTCAGTGTGAGGCCAAATGCAAACTTGAGGAACAGCTAAAAGACTAAAACTACTCCATAATATCACCACCAACAATTTTCATTTTATTTACAAGCTTGCTAATCATACCTTTTATATCATTTATATCAAAGCCATCAATAAAATGAACAGAGAGAGGTCCAACATCAATACCTGGGGTACACTGCTGGCCACACTCTTTAATCACAAAAATCAATCATCACTATCTATCTTTTATTACCAAGCAAGCCTACTTTGCATCCAAATTTGGTAGCTTTCCTTGGATCTTATGAGGGCAAACCTTTTGATGAGTCTTCCATGTGGGCCTTTGTCAAGGATAGGTAATAATAGAGGAAAAAGAAATGGCAGACAAACTGAGTATGTATTTTGCCTCAGTCAGGGGATGGTGCTCTGAGGAATTCACTGCCAGAGAGAGCAGTGGAAGCCAAGTAATTGGTTATATTTAAAGCGGTTTTTGATTAGTAAGGGCATTTAAGGTTACACAAAGAAGGCAGGTGGGGAGGTCTCAAGATGGCGCTTATGGAGTAAACCGCTTTTGGCTTTGCTCCAAACCTTTTACGTCATTTTACAAACACCCTACAAACACCCCTTAAATGATCTTTTTTTACTTATTCTAAAGGGGTTTAAATATATAGAATTTTTCTTTTTAACTATTCGATCTATTTTCAACTCACTGAAATGTCTAAAGCAAAAGAATCGAAACAGACGAAAGAACTGATAACTTTAGAAAATATTGTGAAGCTTATAGAAGATAAATTTGTGGGTCTGGAGAGAAAAGTTACCGAACAGCTTTTTGCGTTTGATGAGCGTTTAAAATCATTCGAAGGAGAACTTAAAACGCTTTCACTGGAACTACAAAAACAACAAGCAAGTATTTTGGTACTTGAAGAAGCCACTCGGACGAAAGAACATATTATCGAAACTTTGTAACAAGAGCAAGCTTCGGCTTCTCAACAGATGGATCATTATAAATCTAAAATTATTGATCTTGAAAATCGCTCTCGAAGACAAAATCTTCGGCTAATAGGGATTCTGGAAAAGTTTGAGAGCGGTGATCTTACCGTTGTCTTTTCTAAACTTCTAATGGATGTTTTTGGTTCAGAAGTTCTGGACTCTCCTCCAATAATCGATCGTGCTCACCGTGTCTCTCACTATCATTTTGATTCAGACAAACCACGGCATGTAATTCTCCGGATCCATTACCCTCATATCAAAGAGCGACTGATTCGAGCCGCTCGGAAAAAGGGTATGATTAACTTTCAAGAATTCAAATTTCGTATTTTGGAAGATTATAGCCCTGAAGTTTTAAGGGCAAGAATGGCTTTTAGACCGGTTATGTCTAAATTTCACCAGGAAGGCTACAAGCAAGCGCTGTTATTTCCAGCACATTTGAGGGTTACTTCTGAAGACGGGACTGTTCGGCTGTTTAAATTTCCAGTGGATGCTCAAAGTTTTTTGGAACAATGACACTCTATCGCATTGACTAATGTAATAATTAGTCTATAAATTTCGATCTCTTACAGAATGATGGGTTTTTTTTTTAGGTATGGCTGACATGTATTTTTTATATATTGTAAAATTCTGATTTTATTTTTTTATATTTTACTAATCTATTAACCTTGAAAATAACTGATTAGGGTTCCTTTTTTAAAGTTTGTATAAGCTTTTTTTTATATTTTTAACATTTAAATATTAAGATTTTAAAAAAATAATAATAAAATGGCGTTTCTTCTTCCCGACAGACTTTAGTGCTTGGAACGTCATATCCGTTTTGATGAGTTTGAAAGTTTTAAACTCTCATTTAAAATACTAATTTAGTAGTATTTATTTACGGGTTTTATCAATTTAATCTTTTTAACCCTTCTGTTATATATATATAATACTAATTTTATCTTTTAACTTTTGTTATATTAATCCTTTCTTGTAATATGGGTTGTTTGTATTTTTTTCAATTTTTTTTTGTCTGAGTTGCCATCCTGAGACACGGGGGTAATTTTAGTATTAGATTGCCTGCTTGCCTCTGTTTGGCTTTTTTCCTGGGGTTTCGAGGGTGGAGGGAGGGGGATTTTTCTTTTTCTTTTTTTTCTATTTGCTTGCTTTTTGCATAGTTTTATTTCATGGGCCTATATGAAACTACAAAAATGGTTGCAGTGCCGTGACTTCCGGTTTCTCCTTGAACTCACTTCCTTCTTCCGGGTTCATGAGTTCACTTTTTTTTAAACTTATGTGTTAACTGCAATAAATATTGTCAATATGGATAGGATTATTAATTTTGTTTCTTGGAATACTAATAGTTTAAATCATCCGATCAAATGGAAAAAAAAATTCAAAGTATTCCATAGAATGAATGCCAATGTTATTTTTGTGCAGGAGACTCATGTAAGGAAGGTGGATAGTCAATGTTTTTATAGGTTTTGGGAGGGCCAACAGTATCACGCAAATTCGCAAGCCAAAGTAAGAGGTGTTTCTATTTTTATAGACTCATCAACTTCTTTTATACATCATGAAACAATTTCAGCTCCACAAGGTAGATTTTTGCTTATTACTGGTCTACTTTTCAATCAAAAAGTTGTTTTAGTTAACGTTTATGCTCCAAATACTGATTGTCCTGAATTTTTTAAATGCTTATTTACATCTTTTCCTAATCTGAATCAATATAGACTGATAATGGGTGGGGATTTTAACTGTTGTTTAAACCCTGTGATGGATAGATCCAAGCCTACCCAAGCTCTTCCGAATAAATCGGCTTCTCTTATTAACTCTTTTATGATTGATTCAGCTATTTGTGAAATTTGGCATTTTCTACACCCTAATGACAAAGAGTTTTCATACTTTTCCCATGTTTATCATAATTACTCAAGAATTGATTACTTTTTCATTGATCACCATTTACTCACAGATGTTACTGACTGTAAATATGACTGTATTACCATATCTGATCATGCACCTCTGAAGTTATCTATTAAAATAACGGATTCATATATCAATACTAAATTTTGGAGGTTTAATCCTATTTTATTGCAGGATTTAGACTTTGTTAACTTTATTAAACAACAAGTTGATTTGTTTTTCGCAACAAATTCTACAGTAGAGATCTCTAGTGGAATTTTGTGGGATACTTTTAAAGCATATATTCGTGGACAGATTATTTCATACTCTGCTGGAGTTAGGAAACGAACTAATTCTAAAATATTAACATTAGTTGATAAAATCAAAGCAATTGATAAAATTTATTCAAAGACTCTTAGTAAAGAACTTTATAAAGAAAGAGTGGAACTTCAAATGGAACATAGTTTATTATTATCCTCTTCGACTGAAAGTCAGTTAATTAAATCAAAAATTCAATTCTATATGCATGGAGATAAGTCTGGTAAATTATTGGCTAACCAATTGAAAATTGTTTCGGATAAACGACAGATTACTAGAATTCGTAAACAAGATGGTACTCTGACGATCGATCACAAAGAGATAAATAGAACCTTTCAAGATTTTTATAACTCCTTATATCAATCAGAATTCACTAAGGACTCTTCTATAATAAATAAATTTTTAAGGAAATTGAATATTCCAAAAGTAACTGTTGAGGATAATGTAATTTTAGATACACCTATTACGGAATCTGAAATAGAAAAGGCTATTTTTTCAATGAATTCTGGTAAAGCTTCTGGTCCAGATGGTTTTCCTGTAGAATTTTTAAAATCTTTTTCTTCTATACTTTCTCCTTGGCTTTGTAAAATTTTTGAAGATGTATTAAGTGTAGGTAAACTACCACAATCTTTTTATGAAGCTTCTATTTCTTTAATTCTTAAAAAAGATAAAGACCCTACTGAATGTGCATCCTATCGACCTATATCCTTATTAAATATGGATTTTAAGATTTTCAGTAAAATTTTGGCTATTAGATTAGAAAATATATTACCTCAAATTATTTCTGAAGATCAGACTGGATTTATTAAAAATCGCTATTCATCTTTTAACATTAGAAAAATAATTAATATTATTTATAATTCTTCATCTAAAATACCAGAATGAGTTATTTCTTTTGATGCTGAAAAAGCATTTGATAGAGTTGAATGGCCATATTTATTTACTACAATGCAACAATTTAATTTTAGTTCAAAATTTATATCATGGATTAAATTAATATACCATAAACCTTTAGCTTCGGTTTTTACCAATAATCAAGAATCCCCTTTTTTTCAGCTATTTCGTGGTACAAGGCAAGGTTGCCCTTTAAGTCCTTTACTATTTGACATTGCTTTAGAACCGTTGGCTATAGCTATTCGTGAATCACCTAATATTCTGGGTATTACCCGTGCAGAGAGGATGTATAAAGTATCATTGTACGCTGATGATTTGTTATTATATATATCTGACCCTGAAGAATCTATCCCTGTTATTTCGTCTTTGCTTGCTCAATTTAGTAATTTTTCTGGTTATAAATTGAATTTTAACAAGAGTGAACTATTTCCATTAAATATGCAAGTTCCAATTTATAAACATTTACCATATAAAATTGTTACAGATTATTTTACTTACCTAGGTATTAAAATTACTAAAAAACAAAGATCTATTTAAGGTTAACTTTTTACCTTTAATTGATCAAATTAAGCAACTTGCTATTAGGTGGTCTCCACTATCTTTGTCATTGGTTGGTAGAGTTAATGCTATTAAGATGATGATACTACCTAAATTCTTATATTTATTTCAAGCATTACCAATTTTTATTCCTAAAGCTTTTTTTGATACTATTGACTCTAAAATATCTTCTTATTTGTGGCAGAACAAAAATCCTAGATTGGGTAAAAAATATTTACAGAAGCCTAAGAAGGATGGCGGCTTGGCTTTACCAAACTTAAGATTTTACTATTGGGCAGCCAATATACGGTATTTAATATTCTGGACACAAGAATGGACTATAGCTACTTGCCCACAATGGGTAAATTTGGAATGTAAATCTGTGCAAGATTTTTCATTGATTTCAATCTTAGGATCTTCACTTCCTTTTTCTTTATTCAAATTGAATAAACAGATAAACTAATCCTATAGTCAGATATACATTACGAATTTGGTTTCAATTTCGTAAATTTTTTGGTTTGAATAAATTTATTTTATCATGTCCTATAACATCTAATTATTTTTTTCGGCCTTCATCTATGGATCAAGCTTTTCTTTTATGGAAAACAAAAGGTATAACATGTTTTCGTGATCTGTTTCTGGATGATAACATTATGTCCTTTGAACAGCTATCTAATAAATATAATTTACCTAAAACCCATTTTTTTAGATATTTGCAAGTTAGAAATTTTTTATATAATGAGTTACAGTCTTTTTCGAAAGAATGTCCATTGGACATTACAGATAGAATTTTAGCTCTTAATCCTTATCAAAAGGGTTTAGTAGCCATCATTTATAAGATCATGAATTTACAGTTAGATGTATCAGAAAAAATTAAGAAGGAATGGCAAGAAGAGTTGCATTGTCCTATATCTACTGAGCAATGGGAAAAAACTTTATTATTGGTAAATTCGTCCTCTGTTTGTACTAGTCATGCCCTAATACAATTTAAGGTTGTACATAGAGCTCATATGTCTAAGGATAAACTGGCTCTATTTTATTCTCATCTTAACTCAACCTGTGATAGATGTCATTCTGCTGTTGCTTCATTGACTCATATGTTCTGGTCTTGTCCTTGTTTACAAAATTATTGGAAAGATATCTTCAGTATTATTTCAAAAGTCTTAAATATTAATTTTCAACTGCATCCTTTCACTGCAATTTTCAGTTTACCAATGACGGATAATAATCGTTTATCTGCTTCATCTCAATGAATGATTGCATTTGTTACATTAATGGCTAGAAGATCTATTTTATTGAATTGGAAAGAAATTAATCCTCCAACTGTATTTCAGTGGTTTTCTCAAACTATTTCTTGTTTGAGTTTAGAAAAAATTAGAAGTGTGGTTTTTGAACCTTCAGTTAAATTTGAAGAAACTTGGAGACCATTTATCAACATTTTCACGAGTTGAATTGTCTTTTCCTAAACCTTACTTATATTATCCTTAATCAATTGGATGGAGGTTCGGAGTTACTGGCACTACTGTATATGTACTTAATATTATTCAATAGCCCATGTTGGTTAGTGTTTTTTTTTTTGCTTTTTTTCTCTCTCTTTTTTTTGGGGGTTTTTCTTTTTTTTTCCCTTTTTACTTCTTTGTTCATTAATGTTCTGGGTTTGAGAGGTTATATATTTTTATTATGACATATCTGAATGTCTATTTAAACTATTAATTATGTACTCTCAAACATTTTGTATTCATGTTTCATTTATGTTTGTTTAAAACTAATAAAAAGATTTAAAAAGAAAAAGAAAGAAGGCAGGTGAATGGGGTTGAGGGGTAAAAATAAATCGGCCATAACAGGCCAAATGGCTTAATTCTGTTCTCAAGTCTTACGGGCTTGCATAAAGAATAGCAACATCAGTAATGATAACCTGAGACCATCAGGGACAGTGCATAAAAACACAAGGATCTACTACTAATTAGAGCAAACACAAAAATGAAGATTTGCTATCTAAAAGCTCTGAGTACAAGTGTAAATGCCACAGATACATTTTTAAAAAATCTATCAGCCATTACTGAAATATGACTACAAAGCGACCAAGGTTGGGAATTAAACATTCCTGGATACTTAAACTGAAGAGATTGTACGTGGCCTATCAGTGGTGTCAACAGAGCTTTACCAAGAGGGATTTCTCGCAGGTCGCCAGCAGTTACTTAAAAAGGGAACTTTGAGAGTATTTGCCCATTGTACGTGGCCTATCAGCAGCTATAGCTGGAGCACCAATCGTGAATTAGATAGCAGGGAAGGTTCAGGCACAAAAGAGAGACACGGCCTAGCGGAGTGGTCATCGACGGAGTGATCTGAGGCAGGGTGGTAGGGCTTTGTCGATAACAGGTCGAGGCGAGGTAAGTTACCTGTGAGGGATAAAACAGGAAGTATGTCTGTGAGGCCAGTGTACTGTACAGCGTGTCAGATGTGGGAAGTCTGGGGGACTCCCAGCCTCCCAGATGGCCACATATGTGCCAGGTTTGTCGAGCTGCTGCTCCTTAGGGACCGGGCTAGGAACTGGAGATGCAGCTCTTGACCTTCGTCTGGTCAGGGAAAGTAAGGAGGTGATAGAGAGCAGCTATAGGCAAATAGTCAAACCGGGGCCTTGGGAGACAAATAAGTGGGTAACAGTCAGGAGGGGGAAGGGCAAGAGTCAGATACTAGTGAATACCCCTGTGGCTGTTCCCTTTAACAATAAGTTCTCCTGTTTGAGTACTGTTGGGGGGGTGGTGGGGGGAAGAGACAGCCTACCTGGTAGAAGCAACTGTGGCTGTGCTTCTGGCACAGATCCTGTCCCTGTGGTTCAGAAGGGTAGGGAAAGGAAGAAGGCAGCAGTAATAGGGGACTCTATAGTTAGTGGGTCAGACAGGCGATTCTGTGGACACAGGAAAGAAACACAGATGGTAGTTTGCCTCCCAGGTGCCAGGGTCCGGGATGTTTCTGATCGATTATACGATATCTTGAAGAGGGAAGAACAGCCAGAGGTTGTGGTACATATTGGTACCAATGACATAAGTAGGAAAAGGGAGGAGGTCCTGAAAACAGACTACAAGGAGTTAGGAAGGAAGTTGAGAAGCAGGACCTCAAAGGTAGTAATCTCGGGATTACTGCCTGTGCCATGTGACAGTGCATATTGAAATAGAATGAGGTAGATGATAAATGAGTGGCTGAGGGATTCAGATTTCTGGTTCATTGGGACCTCGTCTGGGGCAGATATGACCTGTACAAAAAGGATGGGTTGCACTTGAATCTGAGGGGGACCAATATCCTGATGGGGAGGTTTGCGAAGGCTACTGGGGAGAGTTTAAACTAGAATTGCTGGGGGGTGGGAACCAAACTGAAGAGAAGGAGAAAGGGCTGGTTGGCTCATAAATAGAGAAAGCTTGGAGACAGTGCAAAAGGGAGGATAGGCAGCTGATAGAGAAGGGATGCTCTCAGACTGATGATTTGAAATGTGTCTATTTTAATGCCAGAAGCATCATGAATAAAGCCGATGAGCTTAGAGCATGGATCAGTACTTGGGCTATGATGTTGTGGGCATGATAGAGACTGGGATGGCTCAGCGGCAGGAATGGTTACTTAGAGTGCCAGGCTTTAGATGTTTCAGAGAGGACAGGGAGTGAAGCAAAAGAGGTGGAGGCATGGCACTGCTGATCAGAGATCACGTCATGGCTGCAGAAAATGAGGAAATCATGGAGGGATTGTCTACTGAGTCTCTGTGGGTGGAAGTTAGAAACAGGAGGGGGGCCAATAGCTCGACTGGGTGTTATTTTATAGACCACCCAACAGTAACAGGGACATCGAAGAGCAGATAGTGAGACAGATTCTGGAAAGGTGTAATAATAACAGGGTTGTCATGGTGGGAGATTTTAATTTCCCAGATACTGATTGGCATCTCCCTATAGCAAAGGGTTCAGATCTGGTGGAGTTTGTTAGATTTGTTCAGGAAGCTTTCCTGACACAATACGTAGCTAAGCCAACAAGAAGAGAGGCTGTACTTGATCTGGTATTGGGAAATGAACCTGGTCAGATGTCAGGTCTCTCAGTGGGAGAGCATTTTGGAGATTGTGATCACAATTCTACCTCTTTTACCATAGCATTGGTGAGAGTTAGGAAAGAGTTTAATTGGAGTTAGAGGAAATAAGAAGCTATCAGACAGGAACTTGGAAGCATAAGTTGGGAACAGATGTTCTCAGGGGAATGTATGGCAGAAATGTGGCAAATGTTCAGGAGATATTTGTGTGGGATTCTGCATAGGTATGTTTCAATGAGACAGGGAAAGGAGAGTAGGGTGCAGGAACCATGGGGTATAAAGGCTGTTGAAAATCTAATCAAGAAGGAAAGCTTATAAAAGGTTCAAAAAAACTAGGTAATGATAGAGATCAAGAAGATTATAAGGCTAGTAAGAAAGAGCTTAAGAATGAAATTAGGAGAGCCAGAAGGGGTCATGAGAAGGCCTTGGCGAGCAGGATTAAAGAAACCCCAAGGCATTCAACAAGTATGTGAAGAGCAAGAGGATAAGATGTGAGAGAATAGGACCAATCAAGTGTGACAGTGGAAAAGTGTGTATGGAACCAGAGGAGATAGCAGAAGTACTTAATAAATTCAGTATTCACTACGGAAAAGGATCCAGACGATTGTAGGGATGACTTACAGTGGATTGAAAAGCTTGAACATATAGACATTTAGAAAGAGGATGTGCTGGAGCTTTTGGAAAGCAAGAAGTTGGATAAGTCTCCGGGACCAGACGAAACATACCCTAGGCTGCTGTGGGAGGCGAGGGAAAATATTGCCGTGCCTCTAGCAATGATTTGTGCATCATCAATGGGGATGGGAGAGGTTCCAGAGGATTGGAGGGTTGCAGATGTTGTTCCCCTATTCAAGAAGGGGAGTAGGGGTAGCCCAGGAAATTATAGACCAGTGAGTCTTATCTCAGTGGTTGGTAAGTTGATGGAGAAGATCCTGAGAGGTAGGATTTATGAACACTTGGAGAGGTATAGTATGATTAGTAGTAGTCAGCATGGCTTTGTCAAAGGCAGGTCATGCCTTACGAGCCTGATTGAATTTTTTGAGGATGTGACTAAAAACATTGATGAAGGTAGAGCAGTAGATGTAGAGTGTATGGATTTCAGCAAGGCATTTGATAAGGTACCCCACACAAGGCTTATTGAGAAAGTAAGGAGGCATGGGATCCAAGGGGACCTTGCTTTGTGGATCCAGAACTGGCTTGTCCGCAGAAGGAAAGAGTGGTTGTAGATGGAGGTTAGAGACCAGTAGTGCACCTCAGGGATCTGTTCTGGGACCCTTACTCATCCTGACTTTTATAAATGACTAGGATGAGGAAGTGGAGGGATGGGTTAGTAAATTTGCTGATGACACAAAGGTTGGAGGTGTTTTGGATAGTGTGGAGGGCTGTCAGAGGTTACAGCGGGACATTGATAGGATGCAAAACTGGGCTGAGAAGTGGCAGATGTTCAACCCAGATAAGTGTGAAGTGGTTCATTTTGGTAGATCAAATATGATGGCAGAATATAGTATTAATGGTAAGACTCTTGGCAGTGTGGAGTATCAGAGGGTATCTTGGGGTCCAAGTCCATAGGACACTCAAAGCAGCTGCGCAGGTTGACTCTGTGGTTAAGAAGGCATACGGTGTATTGGCCTTCATCAATCATGGAATTGAATTTAGGAGCTGAGAGGTAATGTTGCAGCTAAATAGGACCCTGGTCAGACCCCACTTGGAGTACTGTGCTCAGTTCTAGTCGTCTCACTACCAAGAAGGATGTGGAAGCCATAGAAAGGGTGCAGAGGAGATTTACAAGGATGTTGCCTGGATTGGGGAGCATGCCTTATGAGAAAAGTTTGAGTGAACTTGGCCTTTTCTCCTTGGAGTGACGGAGGATGAGAGGTGACTTAATAGAAGCATATAAGATGATGAGAGGCATTGATCATGTGGATAGACCAAGGCTTTTTCCAAGGGCTGGAATGGCTAGCATGAGAGGGCCCAGTTTTAAGGTGCTTGTAAGTAGGTACACAGCAGATGTCAGGGGTTTTTACGCAGAGTGGTGAGTGGGTGGAATGGGCTGCCAGTGACGGTAGTGGTGGGAGGTACAAAAGGGTCTTTTAAGAGACTCCTGGACATGCACATGGAACTTAGAAAAATAGGGCTATGGGTAACCCTAGGTAATTTCTAAAGTGAGTCCATGTTCGGCACAGCATTGTGTTGTAGGTTTTCTATGTTTCTATGAATAGTGATGGGGTGGCCCAATTTCAAAGATGGAATAAAATACGCTGAGGAGGATGGACTATTGCTCAGAAAATCAAGCCAATTTAGTTTGCAGTGAGCAACAGGCAGAAAACAAGCTTCCTAAGCATGCATGGCATGATGTGAATCAAGAAATTACAGATGTATATAAAAAAATTTAACCCAATAGTCACAGAAGAATTGGTATACAGGACCAACTTGTAGACTGTGCATGAGGATTTTCTATATCAATATGTTGAAAAAACAAGAGAGGAACGAACTATTTTATAGATGTTACTGTGCAAAGAAAAACAATAAAACTGACAATATGGTAGTTAAAGTTAATTAGTAAACCCTAGTCATAAAGGGATGGGATTTTGTGTAATGTTTGAAAGCAATTTAAGTCAATCTGAAACCATGTTTTTAAAACTAAAGAAACCAAACTTTGGAAGCACGAGGTATGATCTAGCTATGATTGACTGGAAAACTAAATTAAGTTTTGAATAAATCAGCAATGCTTAATTTTAAACAATTAATGTGATATATCCCTGCAAGACCAAAATAAATAGCAGAGCTAATGCCCCAGCCTTGACAGTGTTAGATGAAAGACCATTGCTTATCATGTTGACAATGAAAGGACCACAAAAAGTTCTGAATATAGAGGATCAAAGCATTAATCAGAATATAATCCAGTGAAAGCACAATTTTAAGAGCTATATATGAAGGATAGTCATGGGCACTCAATCACAAAAACCACCATCACCCTCTGCTCTTATAAGCAAACCAACTTTAAATCCAATTTGTGAACTTGTTTTGGATCCCATGGGGTCTAATCTTTAGACTCCGTCTCCCACGTTGACAAAGGATTTACTGAAATCCATGCAAACAATATCAACCATACTGCCGGCATCAATCCAATCTCAAAGAAATTCAATCAAATTGTCAGACAGGATCTTCACAACAAAGCCATGCTATTCCTATTTTCCAAGAACAGATTAATCCTGCCCCCAGTTTTTTTTCCAAACACATCCCTACAAATGACATTAGGTTAACTGGCCTATATTTACCTAGCCATGCCTGCTGGCCTTTACAACAGCCACATTAAATTGTCTAATATAGTCATGGAAACTTTAAATGAATGGATAAACTTAATTTTTATAAATCCTGGAGGCAAACAAACTTAACAGCAGTCTTGAGTGCTGTGTTACCTGATAAAGTTCTTCTAAATTGTATTTTATTGAGGTGCTGTTCTGAATGGTCCCAACTGCTTCATGAAGCTTCTGCCACGTGTCCTGAGTGTAGCTGTCAGGCAATTTTGGTTTATCTATTAGAAGACAAACAGGAATTTATTAAAGCAGCAAAGCTGAGCCTAACATCAATGGCTTTCTATCTATCATAGAAAATACACCATAGAAACAAGCAGAGGAACAGGAGGAAGAGCTAATCAGAAAAAGAAAGTCAACACACACAGTAAATTCCATTATCAAGTTACATATAAATACTGAGATTCATTTTTCAGCAAATCTATAGAATATCAACTACAGTGAGTTGACCACACCGCAGGTAAAGGCTACACAGGCAGAAAGGGAAGGGGTGGCCACTAGACAGCGTAGCAGTAGGCAGGTAGTACAGAAGTCCCCTGAAGTCATCTCCCTGCTAAACAGATATACTGTTTTGGATACTGTTGGGGGAGGTGTCTCATCAGGGGAAGGCAGCAGCAGCCGAGTTCATTGCACCATGGGTGGCTCTGCGGCACAGGAGGGAAGGAAAAGGAGTGGGAGAGCTATAGTGATAGGGGATTTGATTGTAAGGGGAATAGATAGGCGTTTCTGCGGCCGCAAACGAGATTCCAGGATGGTATATTGCCTCCCTGGTGCAAGGGCCAAGGATGTCTATGAGCGGCTGCAGGACATTCTGGAATGGGAGGGTGAACAGCCAGTGGTCGTGGTGCACACAGGTACCAATGATATAGGTAAAAAGGGGGATGAGGTCCTACAAGATGAATTTAGGGAGTTAGGAGATAAACTAAAAAGTAGGACTACAAAGGTAATAATCTCTGGATTACTACCAGTGCCACGTGCTAGTCAGAGTAGAAATAGGAAGATATTTCAGATGAATACGTGGCTTGAAAAATGGTGCAAGGCAGAGGGATTCAAATTTCTGGGGCATTGGAACCAGTTCTGGGGAAGGTGGGACTGGTATAAACAGGACGGGTCTGCCCCTGGGCAGGACTGGAACCAATGCCTTATGGGGAGCGTTTGCTACTGCTGTTCAGGAGGCTTTATGGGAACAAGTGCAGAGAGACAGGGGTGTAAAGTGAGTGTAGAAGCAAAAAGTAGTAAGGTGAAAAGTAAAAGTGGCAGGCAGGCAAATCCAGGGCAAAAAGCAAAAAGGGCCACTTTTCAACATAATTGTATAAGGGCTAAGAATGTTGTAAAAACAAACCTGAAGACTTTGTGTGACAATGCGAGGAGCATTCGTAACAAGGTGGATGAATTGAATGTGAAGATAGTTATTAATGAATATGATATAGTTGGGATCACAGAGACATGGCTCCAGGGTGACCAAGGATGGCAGCTCAACATCCAGGGATATTCAATATTCAGGAGGGATAGACAGGAAAGAAAAGGAGGTGGGGTAGCATTGCTGGTTAGAGAGGAGATTAATGCAATAGAAAGGAAGGACATTAGCCTGGAGGATGTGGAATCGATATGGGTAGAGCTGCATAACACTAAGGGGCAGAAAACGCTGGTGGGAGTTGTGTACAGGCCACCTAACAGTAGTAGTGAGGTTGGGGATGGCATTAAACAGGAAATTAGAAATGCGTGCAATAAAGGAACAGTAGTTATAATGGGAGACTTCAATCTACATATAGATTGGGTGAACCAAATTGGTAAGGGTGCTGAGGAAGAGGATTTCTTGGAATGTATGCAGGATGGTTTTCTGAACCAACATGTCGAGGAACCAACTAGAGAGCAGGCCATTCTAGATTGGGTATTGAGCAATGAGGAAGGGTTAGTTAGCAATCTTGTTGTGCGAGGCCTCTTGGGTAAGAGTGACCATAATATGGTGGAATTCTTCATTCAGATGGAGAGTGACATAGTTAATTCAGAAACAAAGGTTCTGAGCTTAAAGAAGGGTAACTTTGAAGGTATGAGACATGAATTATCTAAGATAGACTGGCAAATGATACTTCAAGGGTTGACGGTGGATATGCAATGGCAAGCATTTAAAGATCGCATGGATGAACTACAACAATTGTTCATCCCAGTTTGGCAAAAGAATAAACCAGGGAACGTAGTGCACCTGTGGCTGACAAGGGAAATTAGGGATAGTATCAAGTCCAAAGAAGAAACATAAATTAGCAAAAAAAGCGGCACACCTGAGGACTGGGAGAAATTCAGAGACCAACAGAGGAGGACAAAGGGCTTAATTAGGAAAGGGAAAAAAGATTATGACAGAAAGCTGGCAGGGAACATAAAAACTGACTGTAAAAGCTTTTATAGATATGTGAAAAGAAAAAGATTGGTCAAGACAAATGTAGGTCCTTTACAGTCAGAAACAGGTGAATTGGTCATAGGGAACAAAGACATAGCAGACCAATTGAATAACTAACTTTGGTTCTGTCTTCACTAAGGAGGGCATAAATAATCTTCTGGAAATAGTAAGGGACTGAGGGTCTAGTGAGATGGAGGAAATGAGGGAAATACATGTTAGTAGGAAAGTGGTGTTAGGTAAATTGAAGGGATTAAAGGCAGATAAATCCCCAGGGCCAGATGGTCTGCATCCCAGAGTGCTTAAGGAAGTAGCCCAAGAAATAGTGGATGCATTAGTGATAATTTTTCAAAACTCCTTAGATTCTGGATTAGTTCCTGAGGATTGGAGGGTGGCTAATGTAACCCCACTTTTTGAAAAAGGAGGGAGAGAGAAACCGGGGAATTATAGACTGGTTAGTCTGACATCGGTGGTGGGGAAAATGCTAGAGTCGGTTATCAAAGATGTGATAACAGCACATCTGGAAAAAGATGAAATCATTGGACAAAGTCAGCATGGATTTGTGAAAGGAAAATGATGTCTGACGAATCTTATAGAATTTTATATCTTATAGAGTGGATAGGGGAGAGCCAGTGGATGTGGTATATTTAGATTTTCAAAAGGCTTTTGACAAGGTCCCACACAGGAGATTAGTGTGCAAACTTAAAGCACACGGTATTGGGGGTATGGTATTGATGTGGATAGAGAATTGGCTGGCAGACAGGAAGCAAAGAGTGGGAGTAAACGGGACCTTTTCAGAATGGCAGGCAGTGACTAGTGGGGTACCGCAAGGCTCAGTGCTGGGACCCCAGTTGTTTACAATATATATTAAGGATTTAGACAAGGGAAGTAAATGCAGCATCTCCAAGTCTGCGGATGACACAAAGCTAGGCGGCGGTGTTAGCTGTGAGGAGGATGCTAAGAGGATGCAGGGTGACTTGGATAGGTTAGGTGAGTGGGCAAATTCATGGCAGATGCAATTTAATGTGGATAAATGTGAGGTTATCCACTTTGGTTGCAAGAACAGGAAAACAGGTTATTATCTGAACGGTGGCCGATTAGGAAAAGGGGAGATGCAACGAGACCTGGGTGTCATTGGACACCAGTCATTGAAGGTGGGCATGTAGGTACAGCAGGCGGTGGAAAAGGCAAATGGTATGTTGGCATTCATAGCAAAAGGATTTGAGTACAGAAGCAGGGAGGTTCTACTGCAGCTGTACAAGGCCTTGGTGAGACCGCACTTAGAATACTGTGTGCAGTTTTGGTCCCCTAATCTGAGGAAAGACATTCTTGTCATAGAGGGAGTACAGAGAAGGTTCACCAGATTGATTCCTGGGATGGCAGGACTTTCATATGAAGAAAGACTGGATCGACTAGGCTTATACTCACTGGAATTTAGAGGGGGGATCTTATTGAAACGTATAATATTCTAAAGGGATTGGACAGGCTAGATGCAGGAAGATTGTTTCCGATGTTGGGGAAGTCCAGAACGAAGGGTCACAGTGTAAGGATAAAGGGGAAGCCTTTTAGGACTGAAATGAGGAAAAACTTCTTCACACAGAGAGTGGTGAATCAGTGGAATTCTCTGCCACAGGAAACAGTTGAGGCCGGTTCATTGGCTATATTTAAGAGGAAGTTAGATATTGCCCTTGTAGCTAAAGGGATCAGGGGGTATGGAGAGAAAGCAGGTACAGGGTTCTGAGTTGGATGATCAGCCATGATCATACTGAATGGCGGTGCAGGCTCATATTGGAGTATAAAAGTTTCAACTTGCTATTTGCTAGAGAATGAAATCTTAGGAATGTAGAAGACAATGGTGTGTTAATGAGAGGTAGCTAAGAGATGTAGATTAGAATATGATTAAGTCACGAAATCCTAAGAATGTAGAAGACAATGGTGTGTTAATAAGAGGAAGCTAAGAGATGTAGATTATGTAGTCTGAGTGTGCTATTTGCTATGCATGTACCCAATTTAGTAGGAGAATGAAATATTAAGAACGTAGAAGACAATGGTGGGTTAATGAGAGGTGGCTAAGAAATGTAGATTAGAACATGATTAAGTCAATGGGTAGAAACAATAGTGGCGGATGTACGTGTGATATGCAACTATAGACCAATTGCATATGCTAATACAACTAAACCAGGAGATTGCTGTAAAACATGCTATGTCCACAGATCGGTGGGCAGTCAGCGACTAGCTCACTGACTGTCTCAGCTTTGATTTGCAAATTAAAGTTTAAGCCTTCTTGAAGAATCTTCTGCGTCTCCTGGTCACTTGTGGGGCACGAGAAACCACGACAAAATTGGCGACCGCGACAAGACCGGAAAGAAACCCACGGAAAGGAAACGGCAGATCAGGGACGCTTCCCAGTCCTCTTTGGGACCCCCACAAGGCTAACAGAATAAAGGGTGCACCCAAACAAAAGGTAAGTGCTTTTTGCAACAATTTGGACTAAGAATTCTGTTGGTTTTGGGGAGATCTTGGAGTCTCAGAAGTTTGGAACCACTGCCGAAGGGTCTCTCCGGTCCAAAGAATCTGGCAGAATTGGGGGTTAACAGGAGGCTTCAGAGGATTGATCAAGGGTAGGTACAAATAAGTTAATATGAAGTTAAGTTAAGAAAAATTCCACATGGTGTTGGTAAGTCCCTGTGGATACCGCTTCGTATGAAACTAAGATCTGAATAGGCAGGGAAAGGAAAAATAGAGAAAATCCCCGTGGATACTGCTTCGTATGAAACGAAGGTCTGAACGGGCAGGGAAAGGAAAATAGAGAAAATCCTCGTGGATACCACCCTAAGAGATAAGGGTCTGATTAGACGAGGTGCAAAGAGCAAGTTCTGTGGGTACCGCTCTGAATAGAGGTCTGTACGGCCAGAACAGAATAGGAAACAAGGACAGTCCAATATATAGTTTAAAGCGCTGGTAGATAGACAATAGACTAGGCATAGAATTAGAGTAAATAATATTATCCAGTAAACGAACTGTGAATCTCTGAAATACCGTAAAAAGAGAGAACAACGTGACAGGTAAAGGAACGGCAGTAGAGATTCTGAGCAAAAAAAATAAATAAATCCCGGTAAATAAATATGAGATCACAAAAACTTCAGAAAAATGGGAAAAGAGAACCAAAAGCCTGGTCACAAAATGGCCAAAAGAGGGAACGTTTGATGTAAGCTTGTGCGAAGAAATGGAGGCACTTATTAAAAATTACAAACCAAAAGATAAATCTAAGAAAAGAGGGCAAAAAAGAGAACGAGAAATGGAAGTGCTAAAACTCTTCAGAACGGAGGGAGAAAGGCTGAGGAGGACAGGTAGAATATTGATTACAAGCGAGGAAGACACTAAGGTGCTAGAGAAACAGCCTGTTAGAGAGAGAGGAAGGTACAGTGAGAAGCTGGCTTCAGCTCCGTACCCGGATGTGAAAGAAACAGAAAAGCCCCCTCCCTATAATGAGGAAGGAACCTCTAAGCAGTGCCCCCTGCTGACGGGAACAGTAAACATGCAGGGAGAAGTACAAGTTTGGGATAATGAGGAGGAAAAAAAAACAATACGAGAAGGAAAAAGCGGCGATATGGAAGGAGATACAGGCAGAAAGGATAAAGGTGGAACAGGCAAAGAGATTGAACGGATGAAATACTTGAGAGAGGAAAAGGAGTTATACCATTGGTTATACCATAGAAATAAACAGACTAGAAAAGAAAGTGGCTCATCAGGGCAGGAAGAGATGAGGCATTCAAGAGGAAGTGGAAAAAAGATAGGAGATGAGAGTCTTGGAGAAACACAAGAGAGAAGGGAATCAAGCACAAGTAAGGATCATGAGGAGTCCCTGCCACAGGTGTACAGACACGGACAGGAAGAAAGAGAAGGTGACTCATTGGAGGAGCAAGAGTTAAGTGGAGAGAGAGAGAGGATGCAAGAATTCGTGGGGAAGAGGTTGGAGACAGAAGCCCAGAAGAGCAGAAGGAGGCGGTCGGGGAGCGACTTGCGGAAGTAGAGAGAGAGCCAGATAAGTTACTGAGAGGGGATTGCCAGAGGAGATGCGAAAAATACTCCAGGGGCCAACCAAGTATTGAATCAAGACAGAAAGGAAGGACTCCACAAGGAGACCGAGGAAAGAAGAGGCCCCAGAGAAATTTGTGTGGGAGGCAGCAAAGACATACTCTGAGACAGATGGGGAGTCAGGTGAGGAGGAGAGCCAGGGCAGGTGGGAAGGAGGAGGAAGAATGATGCCATTGTTAGTTAAAGGATCAGGATAAGTGCAGTATATCCCTTCGGGATCCCAGGACCTAGAAGGGCTGAAAAACACTCTGCCCAATCTACATGAAGGAGCAGGGAAATGGATTAGAGCCTTTGAAGAAGAAACGGCGGGACAATTATTGGCTATGGGAGATTTGAAGGCACTATTGATAAGGTTGATGGGAACCTCCAAATTTAACGAAATAATGGAAATGGCTGGCATAGTAAACCCGAACGACCCGAAAACTGATGGAGACTGGTTTGTTTGACAGAGTGAGGCAGAGGGTATGGCAGGCCCTCAGGAAGCTTTATCCACCCAAAGTGGACCCCAAAGCCTTAAAGGGGGATCCACTGGGAGACACTGAAAACCCAGCAGCCTACGTAGGAAAACCAGTTGAAAAGGTGGAGACTGGAGACTGAGCAAGAGGTGGAAAATAGCTTATTTATCACCACACTGTTCCGACATAGCATTTTGGATGCAATGCCTCCGCAAGTAAAATCCAAACTGGAGGAAGTGGTTGGGCTAACGTCAAAGACCCCACAAGAATTTAGAGACCACGTAGTCCATGTGGTTGAGAAATACCGGAAAGACAAACGAAGATTGGCTGAGCAGCAGGAAGAGGTGCAAAGAAAGTTAATACAAATGCAGCTCAAAGAACTCAAAAAGAAGGAAAAACGGAAAAGCAAAAAGATGCTGCCAGCAATCACCGGTCCGAGTACAGCCATCGAACTGGACAAAGCACTGCTATATGGAGGAACCGATCATACTGTAAGACAAGGGCCGGAAAACCCCATGCCAATAATCAACGTCTTTGGAGGAGCATTCCCACAAATGCCCTATCAGGAACAGACTAAATTCAAACAGCCCAGACAGGACTGGAAGTCCCAAGGAGGGGGACAGAGGAGCAATGGGCAGAGGGGACCAGTGAGGAGACAGGGGGAATAGAGGTAGAGAGATTGTGCTGGGGATGTAATCAGCCAGGTCACATGAGAAGGGATTGTCTGTTTACACCATGGCCTGACACACACCAGTAGGAACCGATAAGAAGGGAACTAAAGTTTAGCCAAGGACCAGCCCCCACAGGCCCAAGCGGACCTGTGAACCCCTATGCGAGGTATTAGGGGTGCCCCGAGAACTTGAGTGGGAAGGGACATTACCCAATGAGAACAAGGGAGGCAGACGAGGAACCCATTGTTCAGGTTATGTTAGAAGGGCAACTGATACCAATGATAGATACTGGAGCCACGTACACTTGTGTACAGCCACAGTATGCCCTTCACCTTCCCATGTCAGGAAAGTTTATTAAGATGGTAGGGTTCTCAGGGAAAACACAGTTGACACAGTGCACAGTGCGGTTGAGAATGGGAAATAAAGGAATTGTTTTGCTGATGCTAGTATTTAAAGGAACTCCAATTAATTTGTTAGGCAGAGATGCCTTATTGAAACTGGAAGTAAAATTAGATTGCACCAGAAATGGGCTGAGTGTGGAAAGAGCAGGGGCTCAATTGATAGTACGAGAAGACAAGAAGGCTAATGTCTTTTGGATAGGAGACATCGCAGATCAGATTCAGGAAACCTGGGAAAAATGGAAAAAAGGCATGCAGGCTATATTACCCAGGGCTGTAATGCCCAAATCTGAGCTACATTGTACAGTGATTTTTGACGAGACTCAGAACAGGGAGTTAGAGGAGAGATGGCACCTGGAGGCATGTACCCAACAGCACCTGGAAGGGGAGGCTGTGATAGTTGGAAAGCAAGGGGCAGCTTTACAAGTGGAACACCTTTTTAGAAAAATGGTACAGGATACCGGAGGCTGTGCCCCACGTAACGTTGTTGGTAAACAAGGGATATCAGTCTAAAGACTTAGGACCCTTAGTTAAGAGTGCTGAAACCGTAACAGTGTGGAGGAAAATCACGCCAGAGGTGTGGATATCAGAAGACAACAATTGCATTAAAATAATGATAAGGGTAGATATGGTAGGGACAGTGAGAGAGGTCGAAATAATTCCCCAACTGCCCTTGCTGGGAAAGGAAAGAGGCCAGCAGAAAGATAGAAGGTTAGATGAGTTGCCATCTATTCTGTGGTCACAGCATGACATGGACGTAGGGAAAATAAAAACAGCTAGTCCGGTGGAAATAAGGCTGAAAAGGGGAGCAATTCCACCCAGGAGACTGAGATTGTGGCACCTTTGAGAAAGATAATGAAAGAAGCAGGACATACAAATTTGAAGAACGGCTTACAGTGGAATGGAGAGGCGGAGATAGCTTTCAATACTATTAAGCAGGAATTGCAGTCAGCACCAACATTAGCTTTGCCTGACTACGAGAAGGTTTTTCATTTGTATGTATCCAGCCGACAGGAGGGTTATGTCACAGCGGTTCTAACACAAGAGACAGGCACAGGAAAAGCAAAGCAGCCGATAGCATACTACAGTACAAGACTAGATGAGGTAGCTCAGGGGTATCCACCGTTATCAGGGATTGGCAGCGCTGTACTACGCATATGAAAAGGCATCATCTGTAACCCTGGCCTATCCTGTGACTCTGTACACACACCACAAAGTAGCAGAATTGCTGGAAAGAGGGAAATTTGTGCTGACGCCAGCCAGGATAGCAGCGCATCAGATGCTAGTGACATTTCCTGGCATAACTATACAGATATGCACTACCAGTAATATAGCCGATTTTGTCCCTTTGGGCTATAAAGGAGAACCCCATGATTGTGTAGGAAAGACAATGACATTTGCCAAATTGAGAGCAGATTTACGGTCAGAACCAGAGGATGCAGATAAAAAGGTTCTGTTCGTAGATGGCTCTTGTTATAGGGACAATGATGGAAATCATGCAGGGTTCTCAGTAGTGCAGCAGGATCAGTCGAGCTATAAGATTATTAGGATGGAGTCCTGTCCCTAACCGTGTTCCACCCAACTAGCGGAAATCAAAGCCCTGACAGCTGCGTGTGAAATGATGGAAGGTGAGAAAGTAGACATCTATACTGATTCAGCATATGCTCATGGAGTATGCCATTTGTTCGGGGCAGTGTGGAAGCAGAGAGGTTTTTAAAAAAGTAATGGAGATCCCATACAACATTGTCAACAAATTCTAGACTTAATAAAAGCCATAATGAAACCTAAAGCATTGGCTATAGTAAAATGCCAGGCACATAAAAAGGGAAATGATGTAATAACAAAGGGAAATCAAGGGGCGGACGAGGCAGCCAGAAAAGCGTCTGGGTGTACATCAGCTGTCATTGCCCCCCAGGTAAGCCTAACTCCAGAACCTGAGGTAGAGGACCTAATTGAAATACAAGGTAAGGCAACTTTGGCAGAACAGACAATGTGGAGAAAAAGGGGGGCCAAACAGAACCCGGAAGGCTTGAGGAGCACGGAAGACGGTTTGTTGGTAGTGCCCAACCCTCTACTGACGTTTCTGATTTCAGAAGCGCATGGGATGGACCATTGTGCAAGGGGGGAAGTGATAAAGAAAATAAAGGATGGTTTTTGGTCACCTTATTTACAGGCTTCAGTGGACATTGTCTTGTCACAGTGCGAGGTATGCGCACTGAATAATGTTCCGAAGGGAATTACAACCCCAATAGGTCACATTCCTGTACCTGAAGGACCATTTAAACATCTAGTGATCGATTACATAGACATGATAAAGACAGTGAGAGGGAAAAGATACATGCTGGTAGTAATTGATCGATTTAGCAGATGGGTGGAGGCGGTACCTTCAAGAGATCAAGGGGCAAAGACAGTGGTAAAATTTCTGACAAATGAAGTGATCCCAAGGTTTGGAATACCTACAGAAGTTAGCTCAGACAATGGTTCAGCTTTTATCCAGAAAGTGGTCAAACTGGTACTATAGGCACTGAGGATAAAGCAAAGATTTGGATGTGTATATCACCCTCAGTCGCAGGGCATGATAGAGAGAATTAATGGAACCCTGAAAGCCAAACTAAACAAAATTTGTGCAGACACTAAACTTAATTGGGTCGATGCTTTACCATTAGCATTGATGAGTTACCGCATACAACCTAATCGAATGACATGCCTGACACCGCATGAGATGCTCACCGGGAACCTATCATACCTGTGATAGGGATAAGCAAAAATGTTGAATGGATAAACTATATATACTACAATCAACAGAGATTCAACAACTACACCGATGATGCACTGGAGGCCTTAGGGCAACAGCTAGATGCAACTAGCAGAATGGCGTGGCAAAACAGACAGGTACTGGATTGGCTTTTGGCAGAAAAAGGGGGTGTGTGTGTAATGTTTGGAGAACAATGCTGCACTTTCATACCGAACAATACTAGCCCAGAAGGGTCTTTCACCAGAGCAATGTATAAATTAAAGAATCTACGAACGGAGGTCAAACAGAATGCAGGATTTGAACATCAGTTCTTTGATTGGTTGGAAAGTAGACTCGGAGGATGGGGAGCATGGCTGACTAAAATAGCAGTAACTGTCAGTATTATATTGTTGAGCTGTGCGCTTGTGCTGTGCTGTTTTCTTCCTTGTCTCAAATCTCTTGTAGTGCGTGCTGCAACCAAACAATTTCCAATGCTCGTGGCAATTACTGAAGCAAGCTTAGTGGAGAAAGAAACACCGAAAATGTATTGTTACAGCCTACAACACCTGCAGGACGACAGTGTGGGAGTAGATTGTAAGGGCTTCTGAGTCTTTTTCCCTGTCTCAGGTACAGAGGGACAGGTTTTCGGCTCAGTGGCCCAAGGTAACAGGGAGAGAATACTTTGAGGTCTTGGCGCAGAAAATTATAGTTTAACCCGATATTTGGGAATAAGTGCTTGAGTTTATTGGGGCTTTTGTGCGCAGTCTCTTAGTCTTCTTTCTCTGTGTGAGACCCTTTGGGTCTCAAAGGAAGGATATATTGGAGTATAAAAGTTGCAACTTGCTATTTGCTACAGAATGAAATCTTAGGAATGTAGAAGACAATGGTGTGTTAATGAGAGGTAGCTAAGAGATGTAGATTAGAATATGATTAAGTCACGAAATCCTAAGAATGTAGAAGACAATGGTGTGTTAATAAGAGGAAGCCAAGAGATGTAAATTATGTACTCTGAGTTTGCTATTTGCTATGCATGTACCCACTAGTAGGAGAATGAAATATTAAGAATGTAGAAGACAATGGTGTGTTAATGAGAGGTAGCTAAGAGATGTAGATTAGAACATGATTAAGTCAATGGGTAGAAACAATAGTGGCTGATGTACGTGTGATACGCAACTATAGACCAATTGCATATGCTAATGCAACTAAACCAGGAGATTGCTGTAAAACATGCTATGTCCACGGATCGGTGGGCAATCAGCGACTAGCTCAATGACTGTCTCAGCTTTGATTTGCAAATTAAAGTTTAACCCTTCTTGAAGAATCTTCTGCGTCTCTTGGTCATTTGTGGGGCACTAGAAACCACGACACTCGAAGGGCCGAATGGCCTACTCCTGCACCTATTTTCTATGTTTACAGGATCAACAAAACATTAATCAGAGTGAAGAAATCAAATAGTGAAAATGCAAATATAAATACAATAAATAACAAGAACATGAGATAATGAGATAAGAGTCCTTAATGTGAGATCATCGGCTGTGGGAACATCTCAAGGACGGAGCAAGTGAAGCTGAGTGTAGTTATCCCCTTTTATTCAAGGCCTGATGGTTGAGGGGTAGTAACTGTTTTTGAACCTGATGGTGTGAGACCTGAGACTCTTGTACCTTCTACATGAAGGCAGCAGCAAGAAGAGAGCATGGCCTGGGTGGTGCAGATCTCTGAGAATGGATGCTACTTTTCTACAGCAACATTTCACGTAGATGCGTTCAATGGCTGGGAGAACTTTACCCGTGATGTACTGGGCCAGATCAACTACAGTTTGAAGGATTTTCCATTCAAAGGCATTGGTGTTTCTGTACCAGGCCGTGATGCAGCCAGCCAATATACTCTTTATGACACATCTATAGAAGTTTCTCAAAGTTTTAGATGTCTGCAGACTCCTAAGGAATTTGAGGCTCTATCATGTTTTTTTCACAATTGCATTTACATGCTGGGTTCAGGCCAGGTACTCTGAAATATTAACACCCAGGATTTAAAGTTGCTGATCCTCTGACTAGGACTGGCTCAGGGAAATCGGGTTTCCCTCTGGGAAGTTTACAATCAGTTCTTTAGTCTTGCTGACATTGAGCGAGAGATTGAAAATTTGGTTGCGTGGTATCATAATAGCAATCTCCCGATCCTGTATGCTGATTCAACACCACCTTTGATTTGCCCAATGACAGTGGCGGCATCAGCAAACTTGAATGTGCCATATGACAACACAGTTGGGTAACAAGGAAAGCCAATGAGAAGCATATGGAAAAGAGGCAAGAATGCAGTGGTTAAGTTAATAGAATGTGGCCTAGAACAGGTAAGAGGAGAGAAGCTGAGGGAGCCATTCACAGGGGTGGGCAAGGGGAAGGGATGATGGGAGAAGATGGGGAGGAGAGGGAAGGTGGGTGGGATATGGAGTAGAGGAAGATTTGGGAGAAGGTGGGGGATGGAAAGGAGTTGAGTTCAGGACTGGGGAGACGAGGAACTTCTGGTGGGTCGTGGAAAAAGGCACTGAGTGGCTTTAGGAATGGAAGGTGCATTTGGAGAGAGCAAATTGGAATTTGGGGCAGATTGGGTGAAAAGGGCAATGGGTTTGGCGTGGGCACTCGGGAACAAGAATATCCACCTTTGAAGTTCTTGATGAGCAGCTTCCTGGAGGCGGCCGGTTTGCCACCGGTTTCGCCGACACGACTCAGCCCGTTAACGTACCCGGGCAGCGCGGAGAAGTTGGCCCTGCGCTGTCCATCGTCCGCCATCTCCTCTTGGGCCTGGGCCGGCCGCACTCGCTTCCTGCCCTGGCCCGCCTCGGCAAGGCCGAGCCGCTGCATCGAGGTGCCCTTCGCCGGTGACGAGCCGCGGACAGCCCCCTGGTCGGGCTCGGCTATCCGTACTCTCTTCCTCTGGAGTCCGTAGCCACTGACATCGGCGCTCCACTGCTCGTCTGGCGGGCTGTCACAGGGCGCCGCCGGCCGCAGCATCAACGGAAGCGCGACTTCAGCCCTCAGGCAGCAAGCGGTCGTACTGGTGTCCGTCCGTCCGGCCGGCCGGTCAGCGAGCCCCTCCGCGCCCTCACACCATCGGCCGGCAGCCGGAGCCCACCGGAAGTAAACAGCCGCACCCTTTGACCCCGCAGCCTCAGGCGGGCTACTTCCGCTCCCGCTCAGCGAGGCTGCCGGCGGTGAGGTGAGGTGAGGCTCTGGGCCGTGAAGATGGGATGTGTCGGGGGCCGGCCGGCCGGACAGGACGGGGTGTGGGATGGGGGACGGTGGTGGTGAGGCGAGGTGAGGCTTTGGGCCGTGAAGATGGGATGTGTCGGGGGCCGGCCGGCCGGACAGGACGGGGTGTGGGATGGGGGACGGTGGTGGTGAGGCGAGGTGAGGCTTTGGGCCGTGAAGATGGGATGTGTCGGGGGCCGGCCGGCCGGACAGGACGGGGTGTGGGATGGGGGACGGTGGTGGTGAGGTGAGGCTCTGGGCCGTGAAGATGGGATGTGTCGGGGGCCGGCCGGACAGGATGGGGCGTGGGATGGGGGACGGTGGAGGTGAGGTGAGGCTCTGGGCCGTGAAGATGGGATGTGTCGGGGGCCGGCCGGCCGGACAGGACGGGGCGTGGGATGGGGGACGGTGGTGGTGAGGTGAGGCTCTGGGCCGTGAAGATGGGATGTGTCGGGGGCCGGCCGGCCGGACAGGACGGGGCGTGGGATGGGGGACGGTGGTGGTGAGGTGAGGCTCTGGGCCGTGAAGATGGGATGTGTCGGGGGCCGGCCGGCCGGACAGGACGGGGCGTGGGATGGGGGACGGTGGTGGTGAGGTGAGGCGAGGCTCTGGGCCATGAAGATGGGATGTGTCGGGGGCCGGCCGGCCGGACAGGACGGGGCGTGGGATGGGGGACGCTGGTGGTGAGGAGAGGCTCTGGGCCGTGAAGATGGGATGTGTCGGGGGCCGGCCGGCCGGACAGGACGGGGCGTGGGATGGGGGACGGTGGTGGTGAGGCTCTGGGCCGTGAAGATGGGATGTGTCGGGGGCCGGCTGGCCGGACAGGACGGGGCATGGGATGGGGGACGGTGGTGGCGAGGTGAGGTGAGGCTCTGGGCCGTGAAGATGGGATGTGTCGGGGGCCGGCCGGACAGGATGGGGCGTGGGATGGGGGACGGTGGTGGTGAGGTGAGGCTCTGGGCCGTGAAGATGGGATGTGTCGGGGGCCGGCTGGCCGGACAGGACGGGGCATGGGATGGGGGACGGTGGTGGCGAGGTGAGGAGAGGCTCTGGGCCGTGAAGATGGGATGTGTCGGGGGCCGGCCGGCCGGACAGGACGGGGCGTGGGATGGGGGACGGTGGTGGCGAGGTGAGGCTCTGGGCCGTGAAGATGGGATGTGTCGGGGGCCGGCTGGCCGGACAGGACGGGGCATGGGATGGGGGACGGTGGTGGCGGTGACTGGAACCACGGGTTGACGTGACGCGAGTCATGTCGAGGAGAGGCAGAGTGTGGGCTGCTGATCAAACCGGGACGTATGAGTCTGCTGTTTGTCCAAGATGCATCTAGCTCCCAGACCACCGAGTAGTATAAGGGAGTACAATAACCTTCAAACGAAAGGAAATCAGAATGCGGAATGAAGTGTTATGAAGAAAATACAGAACAGATAGAGAAATAAGATGTAAATGTCATGGCAAGGTAGATTGAGAGATTAAGAGTTTATCTTTCTCGTTCAGGAGTCTTATAACAGCGGGATAGAAAGCTGTCCTTTATCCTGGGTGGTACGTGCTTTTGGGCTGTTATCTGTATGGGGGGGGGGGAGAGAGCAAGTCTGATTAATTCAGGAAAAAGGGGGCAAAGGGACTGGAGATCTGGATGCTAAGTGTCAGTGACTCCTCCTTCAATTTACTCCATATTTTGCCCTTAGAGTCAATGCCGACTGAGCAACTCCCATTTTCTCCACATAATTTCGCAAGCAAATATGTTTGTGCAGCTCCACTGCTCTTTGAATTTATACCTTTATTATTGCTGCATGTGCAGTGAAAAGCTGTTTTGTGAATGCCATTCAGAGAGATAAGGCCATATGTAATTACACTAGGATAGTAATAAGCAAAACAATGCAAAATATAGTGTTGCAGTTAAAGAAAGTGCATTTCTTTGTGGAGTTTGCAAGTGCCCCCCCCCAAATATTTTGATTTCCTCCCAC